>NW_006400217.1:431490-463853 GCF_000299155.1 Elephantulus edwardii | reverse complement strand
CTAATGCGAAACCTATACTTGGACCAAGAGGCAGTCATCAGAACAGAGCAGGGCAACACTGCATGGTTCAAAATTGGGAAGGACGTATGCCAGGGATGCATCCTATTAACAATCTGCATTATGCAGATGACACAACCCTGCTTGCCGAAACTGAGGAGGACCTCATGCACTTGCTGCAGAGGGTCAAGGACTGAAGACTTCAGTATGGACTGAGGCTCAATGTCAAGAAGACAAAGATTCTCACTACTGGACCAATTGGTAGCATGAGGATGGATGGCAAAGAGATTGAGATTGTTCACAGCTTCAGTTTGCTGGGCTCCACAGTCAACACTCTTGGCACCAGCAGCTATGAAATAAAAAAACCTATTGCGATGGGAAAGTCTGCTGTTAGGGACCTCTCTAAAGTACTCAAGAGCAGTGGTGTCTCCCTGGAGACTAAGGTGTGCCTGATACAGGCCATGGTCTTTGCAATCACTTGTTATGCATCAGAGATTTGTACAATGACTAGGGAGGATAGAAGGACAATTGGTGCCTCTGAGCTGTGGTGATGAAGAAGAGTATTGAATGTACCATGGATTGCCAAGAAAACCGATTCATCCCAGAGAGGGCTAAACAAGGCTACTCCTTGGAGGCAAGGATTCTGGGGCTTCGTCTTACATACTTTGGACATGTTGTAAGGAGAGACAGGTCATTGGAGAGGGATATCATGCTTGGTAGGGTGGAGGACAGCGTAGGAGAGGTAGACCCTCTATGAGGTAGATTGATTCAGTGACTACAGTAATCTGGATGGGTGTGTCAGGGGCAATGTGATTGGCACAGGATAGAGCAGGGTTTAGGCCTGTTGTACATAGGGTCGCTATGAGTTGCAAACGACTCAACGGCACATAAAAACAATAACAACAGTCCTTGACCTTCTACAGCAAGCACTTCAGGTCCTCCTTGGTTTCAGCAAGCAAGATGTGTCATCTGCATAACGCAGATTGTTGATGAGGCTACCTCCAAACCTGATGCCACATTTCTCCTCATAGAGCCTAGCTTCCCAGATGATCTGTTCCACAGATAGATTGAAAAGATACAGAGATAGAACACATCCTTGGTATACACCTTTCCCCATTTTGAACCAGTGTTGCCTTGCTCTGTTCTGATGATTGCCTCCTCGTCCAAGTATAGGTTTTTTATAAGAACAATCAAGTGTTCTGGGATTTCCATTCTTCTCACAAGAGTATCATCCAGGATGAATGCAAAAGGTCATTGCAAAGATAGAGGAGGAAGAAAAGACCAAGACGGATGTCAGAAGAAATTCTGCCTTTTGCACTAGAGCACCAAGAAGCCAAAGCAAAGGGGAAAAAAATCAGGTATTAAGGAGTTGAACAGAAGCTTCCAAATGGCAGTGTAGGAAGACAAAGTGAAGTATTACAATGAAATGTGCAGGAAGTTGGAGTCAGAAAATCAAAGGGGCTGAACCCGCTTAGCATTTCTTAAGCTGAAGGAACTGAAGAACAAATTCATGCCTCAAGTTGTAATACTTAAGGATCCTTTGGGCAGAATATTAAATGATCCAGGAAGCATTAAAAGAAGACTGAAAGAGTATACAGTCATTGAACCAAAAGGAATTGGCAAACACAGAAGAATTTCATGAGACATCGTATGAGCAAGAGCCTGTGATGATGAAAGAAGTTCAAGCTGCTCTGAAAGAATTGGCAAAAATCCAAGGCCCCAGGAATTCATGGTATACCAACTGACATATTTCAGCAGACAGACTCTGCCCTGGATGTGCTCACCAAGTTGTCCTAAGAAATCTGGGAGACAACCACCTGACCAACTGACTGGAAGAGATCTATATTTGTTCCCATTCCAAAGAAGGTTGACCCAGCTGAGTGCGGAAACTACAGAACAATATCATTGATTTCACATGCAAGCAAGATTCTTCTGAAGATTATCCAGAAACAACTGGAACAGCACACCAGCAGAGAACTGCCTGAAGTGCAGGCTGGGTTTAGAAGAGGCTGAGGTACTAGGGATATTACAGCTAATGTCAGATGGATCTTGGCAGAAAGCAGAGAGTACCAGAGGAATGTCTTATCTGTGTTTCACTGACTAAGCAAAGGCATTTTCCTATGTAGATCACAACAAACTGGGCTGATTCTAGTTGTAATTAAATTTTTAAATATCTAATCCACAAGTAAGTATAAAGTGAAAATATTATTTAAAATATGAAAATTAAGTAGTGTAAGGTTGCTGATTCTTGGCATAAAATAAATGGAGTTTTCCTTTACACATTATTTTTCTCTTTTCCTTTTATTTGCCAACTACTGCTTTCCCATGGGTTTCAGCTCACAGTAAGAGAGCGTGGAGCCCATAGGGTTTCCAAGGCTATAAAACCTTTATGGATATAGACTGCAACATCCTTTTCTACTTTCCCTTGGATTCAGATTACCCGTCATGAAGTTAGCCGCTAAGTGTTTAACCAGTGTATCACCAAGCCACCTGTCTTATTTTTAGAGCCAAATAAATTTCTCAGTCTCCTCCATAAATATGTTAACTGTGGCTTTGAAGGGGTAGTATAAAAGAGATCTTCACCACTGGGCCAATAGGCAACATCATGATAGATGGAAAAAAGACTAAGGTTGTCAGTCATTTTATTTTACTTGGATCCTAATCAACACCCCTGGTAACAGCACTCAGAAAAACCAAAGATGTGTTACATTGGGAAAATATGTTGTCAGAAACCTATCCAGAGAGCAAGGATGTCAGTTTAAATACTAAGGCACACTTGATTCAAACCATGGTGTTTTAAATTACTTTTTAGGCATCTGAAAGTTGGACAGATGATAAATAAGGATGATGGAAGAACTGAAGCCCTTGAATTATGGTTTTGGAGAAGAGTACTGAACTATTCCATGGACTGCAGAAAGTGTAAACAAAACTATTTTAGAGGACGTGCAACCAGAGTTGCTCATTAGAGGCAGAGATGGTGAAATTTTGTCTCATACCTTGAGCATGATGTCAGGAGATACAAGTCCTTAGAAAAAAAAATATGCTGGGAATGGTGAGGGGTCAGAGAAAGACTAAAAAACCTCAAGAAGATGAACTGACAAATTAACTAACAATGGGCTCAAGAATGGAAGAGATTGTAAGGGTGGCATAGGTTAGGATATGGTTCAGATCTGTTGTCCATGAGGTTCCTGTGTGTGTAGTTGACTCAATGGGACATAACACCATTCAGTCATTGCCATTGAACTGGAGTCAGCTGACCCTCCAGAATGTTTCCCAGGCTGTGAATTGCCTGGAGATGATTGCCCATCTTTCTCCTGCAGTACCGCTGGTATGTTTGAGGGGATGCTTTTGAGTTTACGGCCTAACTCCCTGTAGACTGCACCACCATAACCTACACTGTAACCCATTCAGTGTGCAGTAGGATTGTGAAAAAGTTTTAAAAATTGTGAGAATTACTAAAATGTGGTAATACATAACGTGAGCACATACTGTTGGAAAAATGGCACTGGTAGATGTGCTTGCTGAAGGGTTGCCAAAAACCTTCAATTTGTATAAAAGAAATACTGGTCAAGCAGAGTAAAGTGAGTCGCATAAAGCGAGCTATGCTGTATAGTTCTGTGTTTATTTTCATTTAATGATTCCTATTCATCTTTTCTTTATACAAGGTGAAGGAATTTGACTCAATCTCTCGTTTGGACCAGTGGCTTACTACCATGCTGCTTCGTATCAAAAAATCAATCCAGGGAGATGAAGAGGGAGATGGAGACCTAAAGTGAAATGTTTGTATCATTGTGGCATGCAGCTGATTCCTTTCTTTTTGTCCTAGGGCCAACTGTTCTTTATGGGATGCCAAAGTAATGGCTTAATTTTGTTGCATATAAGCCAAACAGTGTATTTAGGTTCACTCTGTCTGTGATGGTGGTTTGTGGGTATATGGTGCCTGATTGCTGCTTGCCAGATTGTAGCTATAAGTATTATTCATACTTATCAGAGCCCCGGACTTTTCTGAGAGGTACTTAATAATCTTATTCCTATTATTTTGATATTTGAAAAACCATGTTTAATTTTGCCACCTATGGTAATGTTCTTTTTCTTGGACTTAAACTTTGCAGTTTCTCTTTACATGTTAGGACAGTTGTTAAGAATGAGTTTAGAAGTTTATTCACTAGAAATGGTTTATATTTTTGGTATTATGACTATTTTGATGGTGCTAGTTATAAGTTCCAGTGATTTGATACTGTTTTGTATGCTAACATGTATGGAAGAATTCCAAACAGCCTTGGTGTCTGTTGCCATCTGAGCTGCAGGAGACGGGTTTTCTCTGTTCAAGCTTTTTTGTTTGTTGGGTTGGAATCCCTGTATAGTCATGTAAAGATGTTTTAATTGGCATATACTTTTTCCTCGTTTAAATTTACATATATCCCATATTTAAATTTTGTTTCGAGTGGGTATATTATCTATTTTGAGAATATATGCAATTAGAATCTTACCATATATCCAGTTGGACAGAAAGTCCAAGTTGCTTCTAAGGGACATGATTTTTCTCTTAGCTGATGGAATGATTTAATCTTGTGTGTTTAAATTTTGTCCTGCTTTTTATTTACATAAATAAAACTATATGCTCTCTTTATTCCTGAATTTGACCCTACCCATTGTGTATGCTTGTAATTTAAATGTGCCCTTGCTTCTTGAATCTCCTATGCATATTTTTATGCTTAAATGATTTGTGCTTGAAAATGCCATAGTTATCATGTGATTCTTTCTTAATTGCACTGCTGTTATTAATAGCAGGTAATGAAATTCTAATCTGATAATAACTAGTACTTAAATGGTGTTTTCATTTTGGGATGACATAATATTGAATTGTGCAAGCAGTAGTTGTTTCTACTTCAAGGGCAGAGCTGGGACAAGTTTGTGGGTGATAGGTTGATGAGTCTATGGTAAGAGAAAGGAGACACAGTTACTGAGCTAGCTGCGGCCAGTCTGTGAAGGCGGTGCATCGATCAGCAATCCCTGCCATTTTTATGGTCATGTTGAATCTGGTGAAGCAGAAATCTTGAGTTCATGTCATTGGCCAATGGGGTGGAGGTTATAGACCATAAGGAGTGTGTTCCTGTCCTGTTTTTTCAAAATTTGTTAAGGTATCCTTATAAATGAATGCTGGTGATCACTGGTAAAGTCTGGAACAGAGCCCAGTTGCTTCTTCATTCCATAAGGTTGGAATAACCATATGAAAAAGATACTGCTACATTCTAACAAACCAAATTTGAGAGTGGTTATTTCCTGTGGTTTTAAGTTCTATTTGAAGAGCATTTAAGTACTTTATCCTATATCCTCCCAATGTTTCAGGGAGGTTTTGATTTGTGTTTTGGGGGTTTTTTTCTTCTTGGTTTTTTTGTTTGTTTGTTTGTTAAAAGAATCTTTGGTCTGATGACTAGGCCAGAAAAAAAAAAAAAACAATTATCTCTTTCTCTAGGTAATCTTGTTTAGCTTTCATCATGGTCTCCTATATATACCTGTCTGAGGAAGAGATAACAGCATTT
Source organism: Elephantulus edwardii (assembly GCF_000299155.1). NCBI lineage: Eukaryota > Metazoa > Chordata > Mammalia > Macroscelidea > Macroscelididae > Elephantulus > Elephantulus edwardii. The sequence goes on along the minus strand of NW_006400217.1, from coordinate 458,313 downwards.
TTAAATGGTATTTGTAAAGTTTTGTTATGTCAGAGTCACTGTATTGAAATACTGAGATCAATGCCTAAATTAAGAATTTTAATATTTAGCATAAACAGAATAATTGCAAGTTTAGAACAGACCTGCCACAAGAATAAAGGAAGATGGAGGTGGGGAAGCCAGTTAACTGCAGATTTACTTCTTTGGACTGTTCACAGGAACTGTTCCATTAGTATGTTTCTTTAAAGATGCCTCCTAGTAATTAGTACATCTGCTGTTTAAATTTCTTATAGGAAAACTTTGCTTTTTTTATTTTATAGCTTGTATTTTTTGTGTTTAATAGCTCATTCATGTTTTTCCTGTTTGATGATAGGATAACAGTATTTTTGCACAGTTGTGATGTGTGTGTGCCGATCTCACAATAACCAAATTAGATGTACTTGTCCTTGCAATTACTGTTTCTTCTCATATGCATTTAACATTCAAATGCAAATGTTAGTGACTTTGAGGAGTTGACTGCACAGCTTATCATTTGTAAACTACCTACCTGTGGTGTAAACTGACTAGTAGCTGGTTTCTTGCCTTGTGAAGTACCATGTTCAGTACCTCTCCTTTTATCCTCCTTCATGCTTTTGGACAGAGAATAACTGCATTATAAAACTATGTAACAATAAATGTACCTTAGCACAAAGAGTAAATTTTCTGTGAACTTGTACAGTAAATAAAGTAGACATTATGAGTAACATTTGGACTAGTCTCACCTTGCTAAATTTACACAAAACCACTTAATTAATCCATTTAAGTGTAAGGCGATGGGTCTTAGTATTTTCTGGGCTTTGTGAATAGCCATTTGAAATGAGTTTGAAGATTCTAAAATCTTTTAATTGCTGATGGAAATTTAGGTTGCTTTAACTGTTTTATGGGTACTGAAGGTTTATGAGAATACCCTGGTTGCAGTCTTGCTATTTTATATTAAATTTACATAATAAAAAATAAAATAAATTTACATAATCATTGTAAAAACTTCAGTCTCATCTTGTCCTACTGTTCCTGTTGAGGAGTCTTGCTTTTAAATCCAGTAGGAAGGAATAATTCCTGTACGATTCTGTGCAAGAATGGGTAGGTGAAGAACTTGCAAACCTAACACAACTATCCTTCATCAGAAACTTATGTCTTTTTAGCTGATGTCAGTTTTATTTCTAAGTCCTTAATTTGGAAAGGAAAAAAAAATTGTGGAATCCAGATAATTAAACACATTTAAATACTAAATAAAAATTCCCTCAGGACTGAAGTTCTAAGGGAGGAAGAAATGTTGTAGGACGATGCAAGCTGGTTGGTATTTAGGTCATAGGGCAGGCTCCTGCAGTAGATTGTTCTTATTTGGCTTGAAGGCACCTAACAACCACAATGAATTGATGGCAGCTTAAGGATAATCAAACCAAAGTTTAAAAGGTACGCCATTTTAACCTAGAAATTATGTTGTTGTTTTTTTTATTATCCAAATTAGTTAGGTTTTGTCAGCTACTACTCAAAGCTACTCTATGAATAACATAACCTGAACCTTGGCCTATGCATCACCTTCACAATCTCTGGCATACTGAAGCCCATTGTGGTCATCACCACGTTAATCAGTCTCATTGAGGGTCGTCCCATCTTTCAGTAACCCTCTATCTTTCCCAGCATGATCTCTTTCCAAGGACTAGTTCCTCCTAAACATATGTCCAAAGTAAGGGAGACAAAGTTTTACCATCCTTACCTCTCAGTAGCACTCTGGTTGTACTTCCTTCAAGACAGATTAGTTTGTTCTTTTGCATTCCATGGTTTATTTAGTACTCTTCAACAGCACATTTCATAGGATCCATTCTTCAGTCTTCTTTATTCATTGTCTAACTTTCAGATGCATGTTGTGTTATGTACTGTTGTGTTATGTACTGTTGTGTTAGAACCACCTCACAGCAGATTTTTAGCAGATGCACAGCAGCACAGGAGGAGATTGCTTATCTTTCTCCTGATAGCAGCCAGGTGATTTGAACTGTTGTTCTTTCGGATGGGCACACCACCCCATACCACTAAAGCCACCAGAGCTCCTTCAGATGCATAGGAAGCAATATAAAATACCATGGGTGGGATCAAGCAACATCCGTTCACTTTAGCACTTTGGAGAGAGCCTTCACCGTAGATTTCTCCAAAGCATGTCTTTTTAATTTATTTTTTAAATTAAAGTTTATATAATCATGCAAGCAAGATTCTACTGAAGATTATCGAAAAACGATTAGAACAGCACATCAGCAGAGAACTGCTGGAAGTCCAGGCTGGGTTTAGAAGAGGTCGTGGTACTAGGGATATTGTTGCTGATGTTAGATGGATCTTGGCTGAAAGCCGAGAATACCAGAAGAATGTCTATCTGTGTTTCATTGATTATGCAAAGGCATTTGACTGTGTGGATCATAACAAACTGTGGCTGACTCTGAGAAGAATGGGAATCCCAGAACATTTAATTGTGCTAATGCGAAACTTGTACTTGGACCAAGGGGCAGTAGTCAGAACAGAGCAGGGTAACACTGCATGGTTCAAAATTGGGAAGGGTGTACGCCAGGGATGCATCCTGTCTCCATACCTTTTCAACATGTATGCAGAGCAGATTATCCGAGAAGCTGGGCTCTATGAGAACTGTGGCATCAGGATTGGTGGAAGATCTATTAACAATCTGCATTATGCAGATGACACAACCCTGCTTGCTGAAACTGAGGAGGACCTCATGCACTTGCTGCGAAGGGTCAAGGACTGCAGCCTTCAGTATGGACTGAGGCTCAATGTCAAGAAGACAAAGATTCTCACCACTGGACCAATTGGCAGCATCAGGATGGATGGCGAAGAGATTGAGATTGTTCACAGCTTCAGTTTGCTCGGCTCCACAGTCAACACTCTTGGCACTAGCAGTCAGGAAATCAAAAAGCATATCGCGATGGGAAAGTCTGCTGTTAGGGACCTCTCTAAATTACTCAGGAACAATGGTGTCTCTCTGGAGACTAAGGTGCGCCTGATACAGGCCATGGTATTTGCAATCGCTTGTTATGCATCAGAGAGTTGGACAATGACTAGGGAGGACAGAAGGAGAGTGGATGCTTTTGAGCTGTGGTGCTGGAGAAGAGTACTGAATGTACCATGGACTGCCAGGAAAACAAACAGATTCATTTTGGAGAGGACTAAACCAAGCTACTCCTTGGTGACAAGGATTCTGGGGCTTCGTCTGACATACTTTGGACACGTTGCCAGGATGTCCTTGGAGAGGGACATCATGCTTGGGAGGGTGGAGGGACAGCGCAGGAGGGGAAGACCCTCTATGAGATGGATTGATTCGGTGACTGGGGTAATCGGGATGGGTGTGTCAGAGGGAGTGCGGTTGGCGCAGGATAGAGCAGGGTTTAGGGCTGTTGTGCATAGGGTCGCTATGAGTCGAAAATGACTCTACGGCACATAACAACAACAACAACAACAATTAAAATTTACAGAAACTTTGGCTTTCTGTTCATTCATTGTTGAACTTTTCTCCTTTCCCAACCTCCCTAACAGTTCGCTCTTCTCTTCGAAAAGTAAAAGAAAAATTCTTTCATTGTTATACAATCCTTCCTCCCAAGTCCACTCTGCTATGCAGCCTTCATTCTGGACTCCTGTCATGATAATCATATATCCCTTTTAAACAGTTCTCTCCCTCATCTGTTTCAATGCAGTGTACATAATTTATCCCATCTTTCTCAGTCTCTCCTCAACCTTGACATCAGTCCATTTTACAACAGTGGCATTATGCAGTATTTGTCCTTTTGTGACTGAGATATTTCACTCAGCATAATGTCCTCCAGGGTCACGCATTTTGTATATTTCATGAGTTCCTTGTTTTTTCAATGCAATGTGGTATTCCACTGTGTGAATATACCACAGCTTCTCTATCCATTCATTTATTGCTGGGCACTTAGGTTGTTTCCAACTCTGCTATTGTGAACAAAACCACGATAAATATGGATGTGCATATATCTGCCTGGGTGGTGGTTATGGTTTCTTTGGGGTATATTCCCAGTAGTGGAATTGCTGGGTCAAATGGTATTTCTATTTGCAACTTTTTGAGAAAGCACCATACTGCCTTGCATAGTGGTTGTACCATTTTACACTCCCACCAACACTGAATAAGGGTTCTAGTTTCTCCACAACCTCACCAGCATTTGTTGTTTGCTGTTCTGTTAAATTTTGCTGTTCTTACTGGGGTGAGATGATATCTCATAGTTGTCTTGTCTTTTCTATTTCTTGACTGCTGTCATTCAAGTAAATTGAAATAACTGAAAACTTTTTTTTTAGTCTTTTCTCCATTGCTGGTCCAGTGATGAGGATTTTTCTTTTCTTGTTGTTGAGATGTAATCTATATTGAAGGCTTTGATCTTCTGCAGAATTGCTTCAAATCTTCACTTTCTGGAAACAAGGTTGTGTTATGTGCATAAGACAAATAGTTTTAAGTTTTTCTCTAATCCTGATGACATCTTCTTATTAGAGTCTGGTTTCACTAATTATTTGCTCAGCATGATGATGTTGTTGATAGCCGTCGAATACAACTCATAGCAACCCTATGAACAAAATCCCTGAAGCCTTTCTATAGCTATTGTCCTTTGTCAAAGTTCTTAAGTTTCTAGAGCCATGTTGTTTAGGAAGTGGATGCCACTCCTACTTCCAGTCTAGTCCATTGGCCTATTCTTATATCCATAACCATTGTGTGTTTGTTTGGTTTTTTTTAATGACTGTTGGTTTGCAGTAAGTTTTGAGATGAGAAAGTGTGAGGGATCAAATTCTGTCCTACTCTTTCAGGCTTGTTTTGGCTATTCAGTACTCTTAGCAATTCATCAATCAATTCATTAATACTCCAATATTACCTTAATGAATTACAGCTCTAAAATGTAGCTGATTCACAGATACCAGGAGTTGGGATTTTTTTCTCCCCCCCTTGGGAGCAAAATTTTATTTTATGACTGCTGCCATCAGATTGGATCTGAAAGATTAATAAGTATGAGAAGGGATTTAACTTTGATGCAACTTTCCAGATTTTTAAACCATACATGTTCAGTTGTTCAGTACAAACCACTTCTTTTTCATCTATATAAGTGTCATAGGAGCACAATGAAGTCTTCTGTGATTCTCTTTATTCTCAGTGTTGGTCAAAATTTATTATAATACACAGAAATAAATACCTTTGCAAAAATCAGACATAAGTAAAAAGCTTTCTGATATTCTCTGCTTTCAACCAGAATTCATCTTACATCAGTAATGATACTGCTTGGGCCACAGCCTCTTCTGAATCTAGCCTGAATTTCTGGCTGTTCTCCATCAATATACTGTTCCAGTTGCTTTTTAGTAATGTTCAGCAAAATTTTACCTGCATATGATAGTGTTCAAGAATTTTCATGTTTGTTGGGTTGCATTTCTTGGGTATTGGGAACAAAGATGGATTTCTTCCAGTTAGTTTACTGGGTAGGTCTTCTAAATTTCCTGGCTCAAGCTGGTGAGCACATCCAGGTTTGAATCTGTTTCCTGAAGTATCTCAGTTCTTGGAGTTTTGTTGTTTTTGTTTTTGTTTTTTTTTTGCCAGTGCTCTAAGTGCAGCTTGGACTTTTTCCTTCAGAATTTACTATTGGTTCTTGAGCATATGCCTCAAGTGGTTCCATGTCAACAAATTACTTTGGTACTCTGTATTCTTTCCATTTTATGTTTTCCTGCATCATTCAAGATTTTGCCGATAGGATCCTTCAGTGTTACAACACAAGGCTTGAATTTGTTCTTCCGTTCTTTTAACTTGAGAAATCCTTAACATAGCCTCCCTTTTGATTTTCTAATCTCAGCCCCTTGCACATTTCATTATTATACTTTGTCTTCTTGAGTATGAAATCATCTGTTCAGCTCTCTTGCCTTAGCATTTTTCCCCTTTGTCTTCGTCTTCTATTTGTACTCAAGCAACTTTCAGCGTCTACTCTAGCATCTTTATTGGTCATTTCTTTCTTCCTTGTCTATGTAATAACCTTCAGTCAGTAGTTTTTGACACATAAAATTTACTTTGAAAATGGTTTTTAAATTTGGTTGGGATACATGCAAGGTCATATTTTGTTTTGGTTCTTGTTAACCTCTCTTTTCATTTTCAATTTGAACTTGCATATGAGTTCCCTATCTGTTCCACACTCAGGTCCTGGCCTTGTTTCAACTGCTTCTCCATCTCTGTGTACGAATATAGACAGTCTACTATCTTTGTAGTCAGGTGAAGTCTCTGTATATAATAGCCATTTATGGGTCTTAAAAAATATTTACAACTAAAAAAGTCATTTACTGTACAAAATTCTATCCTGCAACCTGTCACCACATCCATATTTTCCAACTTGTAGTTCATTTTTAAATTTGTATTTCATTCTGATTATTAATGCATCCTGAATGCACATTCGCTCATTTTCATACTGCAAAGGCTGGTAGAAATCTTCTAATTTTTTTTACCTTTGGATTTTATAGTTGGGACATGTATTTGAATAATAGTTTTAACAACAGGTCTTCCTTGTATGATAGATAGTATCCTATTACTCATAGCATTGTACTGCAGATCTTAAGAAGATGAATGCTACATAATTCTTTTTTACTTTGTAATTTCTGGCATAGTAGTTTGAGACTTCAAGATTCAAAATAACCAGTGCCAGTCCATCTCAGCTCATTAGGACATCTAGGATGTCAGTCTTTATGCATTCATTTCTGACAAACTTCCAGTTATCCTAGATTCATACTTTATACATCCCATGTTTCAGTTACAGCTGTTTTTTCATTTTAATTATTTTCACATCAGCAAATGAATGACCTTCTAGGGTGAAACCTTTTATTCATTCCATGCATGCCAGGAAGGTAGACACTACTTTGAGGTGGCAGCTCTTCCCCAAATGTTTAGTGCCAGTGGCTCTTTTTCTGGCACTATATCCAACAGTGTTCTGTCATCCATAGGATTTCTGAAGGCCTATATTTCAGAAGTGGATAGTGCCAGTCTTGCTTCTTACTCTGGAAGCTCTGCAGAAACCCGTTCTTGAAATACCATTGGCCTTACTTCCAGCATCACAGCACGTAAACCACTACAATTTGGCAAACTGACAGATGATGTTAGTCCAATCAGAACCGGCCCATAGATGACCCCATGTTTTCAGAGGCAGTAAACCACATGGGAGAAGATTGCCCATTCTTCTCCCAGAGCAGCTAGCAGATTAAAACTGTGTGCCTTTGATTTGGCAGCACAATTACTTACGCCTAGACCACAAGAGCTCTCTGAGTGGTGACCAAACTAGCTAATCATTTACATTTCTCTTTTCAGAATCAGTGTTTCCTAACAGTGAGACACCACTATGGTGGTTTAAAATATGGTATAATTTGATATCAAAAATAGCGTGGTAAGAGTTTCTTGGTGGCAGAGCAGACTGATTCTTTTCCTTATCTCTGCCACTTCAGTCCCAAATGAAAGCTCTCAGTTCATATCCACTCTTGCTAAGGGACATGGACAAGCAACTCTTTGCAGGAATGGCCACCTCCAAATGAAATATTGTTACTTTTAAATGACCTGAATAATAATCAGATTAGGCAGGCAAGAACCTGTTTTAAAATAAAATGTTGAACTCTCTAGTGTGACACAGTAGAAAGTAAATGATTAATTTACTCTGTTTGTTAGCTTGAATAATCACCTTCAGCAAAATGTTAAAGTTACATTTAATAAAGATCTCCCTTGACAATATGGTCTAGTTTTGTGGTTGGTTTGGGTTTTTTCCCCATAAAATATTCTGTGCTATAAAATTGTTGGTTAAATCAAAAATCCTTTGGCATTTAGTTGACTCACATGAAAAGTTTGGAAGCCACCTAGTCAGTTTTTAAGCAGCCTTTCTTGATTCTCTGCGAAGCAGCACCTTCCTTGTCTGGTATCTGGAACTGACACACTCGCTAACAATTCCACTGCTCTTAGAAAAAGAACTAGGGGAAGATTGCTCACAGATTCGTCTAGTCATCTATGGGATTTGTGGTGTCCCTGAGTGTCAGCCTAATTATTCCTCCTGGAATAATTACAGAAGTATATTTGATGCTTGCGTTAATAATACTTGAAAAACACTGCAGCACGTTACTGTAAACCTTGGTCTCATCAAGCTGTACATACTACTTCTGTATAGCGGATGTAACGTTTTATTCATATTCACACCTAAGTCCTTTTTTCCTAAAGGGAAAAAAGGTGTAATCCTGACAGTTAAGAGACACATTTTAAAACTATGAAGGCTGTTGAGGCAGAGTTGACTCACAGGTGACCCTCCAGTGGATTTTCAGAGGCTCTACATCACTTGGGAAGAGACTGCCTATCTTTCTCTCAAGGAAAAAGGGCAGCTAGTGGATTACACTCACCTGACTTGGGTTGATAGTGCAACTAACTCCTTACCCATTAGGCTAACAGAGCTCTCTTTTAAAATAAAGATTATACTAAATAAAACCAATAGGGCCTGATTTTTTAAATTTCACTATATACTTGAACAAATTATACTTGCTTGTTGTTAAATGTCATCAAGTCGCTACTCACAGTGACCCTATGTACAACAGCCTTAAACGCTGCTCTACCTTGTGCCAATCGCACTGCCTCTGACACACCCATCCTCATTACCCCAGTCACTGAATCAATCCACCTCATAGAGGGCTTTCCCTCCACCCTCCCAAGCATGATGTCCCTCTCCAAGGACCTGTCCTTCCTTACAACATGTCCAAAGTATGTCAGACGAAGCCCCAGAATCCTTGCCTCCAAGGAGCAGCCTGGTTTAGCCCTCTCCAGAATGAATCTGTTTCTTGGCAGTCTGTGGTACATTCAATATTCTTCTCCAGCACCACAGCTCAAAGGCATCAATTCTCCTCCTTCCTAGTCATTGCCCAACTCTCTGATGCATAACAAGTGATTACAAAGACCATAGCCTGTATCAGACACACCTTAGTCTCCAGAGTAACACCATTGCTCTTCAGTACTTTAAAGAGGTCCCTAACAGCAGACTTTCCCATCATAATTTTTTTAAAAAATATTTCCTGGCTACTGGTGCCAAGAGTGTTGACCGTGGAGCCAAGGAAACTAAAGCTGTGAACAATCTCAATCTCTTCACCATCCATCCTGATGCTGTCAGTTGGTCCAGTGGTGAGAATCTTCGTCTTCTTGACATTGAGCCTCCTCAATCCATACTGAAGGCTGCAGTCCTTGACCCTCTGCAGCAAGCATTTCAGGCTCTCCTCAGTTTCAGCAAGCAAGGTTGTGTCATCTGCATAATGCAGACTGTGAATAGATCTTCCACCAATCCTGACGCCACACTCAGAGCCCAGCCTCTTGCATACGGGTTGAAAAGGTATCGAGATAGGACACATCCCTGGCGTACACCTTTCCCAATTTTGAACCATGCAGTGTTTTCCTGCTCTGTTCTGACGACTGCATCTTGATCAAGTATAGGTTTCACATTAACATGATCAAGTGTCCTGGGATTCCCATTCTTCTGAGTCAGCTACAGTTTGTTATGATCCACACAGTCAAATGCCTTTGAGTAATCAATGAAATACTTGCTTAGTTAAGAATTTTCTTTCAACAGACACTAAATTCTAGTAATACAAGTAGAACTACAAAACTTATTTGTATAAAACAAAATTTATTAAGACTTTTGTAGAAATTTTAAAGAAATTGATTCAAGACAAAACTTCTCCCAGGAGATAACAAAATAATCTATTATTTAAATTCCTTCTCATCAAGAGGACTTTATCCTAGGAAACAGTACATCGGTTGGGCAAGTTCATTATCCAGAGAATAAAAAGGTGGTGTCACTATCATTTGTTCTACTTTGTTCTATAATATAACATCAGAACTGAATTTTAAATACTTGGAAAGCCCTAGTTGCATGTAGTGGGTAACATGTTCAGCTTGGTGTTTCAAATCCACCAGCTTCTTCTCCACAAGAGAAGAATGCTGCAATCTGCTTTCAGTACTATTTACAGCTTTGTGAACCCAGTGGAAGATCACAGTCACAATCAGCTTGATAGTAGTGGGTTTTGGCTATCTCTAAGAGCAACTGTGAAAATGCTCCCAGTGCCTGAAACAGCTTACAAGTTAAAAGAAAAAATGCATTAGGAAAAAAGGTCTTTCCTCATTAGCTTTTGGCATAGTGCAGTTAGTTAAGTCTTCATTCTAAAACTGAAGGGTAAAGGAGCTTCCTCTTAGTAAATAATTGTTTTCACAGTAAGTTCAATAAATTAAAATATAAAGAGGGAAATAATTAGCAAAAGTACTCCTTTTAGGTTTTGGTTTTTGTTTTAGATTATGTGTGAACTGAGGCATTTACAAACACACAAACATGGCAAAATACCAGAACCAAAAATTAGGCTTAAAAAATACACTGGAATTACATTTTCATTGTGAATTAATTTTGAGCAGTATGTTCAGCAGGAGACAACCAGCATATTTAAGATAAAAGTTAAAAGTTATTGGTTCTTCACAATCACTGTTTAAAGTATAATGGAAGAGGAATATGTGAAGGCTTTTGGTCCCTTCTGCTGCATTCTTGCAAGCTCCCATGGATATAAATACGTAGCAATTACTTGCATGTTGCAATCTTTTAATGTAGAATTGATAAAGTCTGGGTCTCTGCAAATTACAGAAATTAAATCAGAAAAACCTGGCAAAAATAACAATATTCTATGCCATGCCATTAACCACTTCATTTTATTATTTGCTAATAAAATAACTATATTCAAGTATTCCTAAATTAGTCCCTTGATTAATTTTCTACATATCTGTAAAAACAGTTATTCTGATGGAATCTTTGGTAGGACAGTTTTTACCTATTAGGAATGAAATTACATAGCCACATCTCACTGCAAAGGCTTACTCTGTAACAAATTTCCTAGCTCTATGTATGATGTGAGTAAAGGTAAGATTGAGCTGTTTAACACATACTCAATTTGCCTGTTCCTTTTCCAGTGCCTATAAATAGGAAGGAAATTAATTTTTCCAGTCCCAATAGAGTTGCCAGTGCAGCTGATTTGTCTCAATGCCACAAATGAGGAAACACTAAAAGATAATGGCCTTCTTTATACCCTGTATGGTGCTGCCTACTCAGACACCCTGCAAGAGGGCTCATCCAGGTAGCTTTCCAGGCAGGGCGGGGTGGGGGGTAGTTCCTGTTCCCTGAACCCACTGGACTTTCCTGGGGTCAGGGGACATGCAGGGAGCCATACGAGCGAGCTTAACAGCCATCTGATGTCATCAAAGATGGACTTTGTGGGGAAAAAAAGAAAGAAAAAAAAAGGCTTTTATTCAAAACACAGTAAAAAGAAGAGGGAGAAGCCTTGGAAAAATTTGTTTTAAAAAAAGTATCAGAGGAAGTAACAGACATAAAGTATAAGTCGGAGTAAGAGATCTGAGAGACTGCTGATAGCAATTTCATGCATTGGATGCCCTATACAATTAAATCAAGCAGTTTTCTAAACTTAACTATTTAACCGAATATTTGGGTGAGTAATGCACACAACCTACCCTAGAATCATGTGAGGGTATGTAAATTGCTTTGTTTGTTGATAAGGTGTAGCTGAGATCATGTGGACCAGGATTTTTAAGGGAAAGCTTTAAAAAAAAGCCTTCATAAGGGCCTGCAACTTATCAGGACATCTGCAGAAGTCAATCTTGGTGTACATCACCTCTGTACACAGACAACCCTTTCTTACCCCCTGTTATCATCTTGGGTACATCAGTCACACAATCAAATATGTGCAAGATGAAACCTGTCTGATGAGGAACATTAAGCTCTTATTCCATGCTGGCCAGAGAGTGAAGCTGTGAGGGTATCACATCTGTGTGTGGAGTCAGTTCACTAAGGTCACCAATAGTGGTGGCAAGAACGGAGTCTTGGGACACCCTGAGATCATCTGACTTGCAAGCTGTGTCTGCCAAGCTTTTCTCATGTACAGCTGGGCTGTTCTGGGCTGGTGTCAGGTTAGGAAAATGGCCATTTTCTGCAAAAGACATCAATGTATCTGAAAGTTTGGATGATGTATATTCTTCATCAGGCTGCTCAGTCTTGTGCTCTTCATTCTTGGGTGAGCCATCTACAATAACAAGGAAAGACTTCCAAGGAGTATTCTTATCATGTATCTACAAATCAAACACAAAACACAAGTCACTGAATGTGTCAAGTATATCCCCCAATTCATAGATACTTCTTTTTAAAAGTACCTTTTAAAAAAAACAAAAAACAAAAAAAACCTAAGCAGAATGATTGCTTCTAACTTAAACTTGGTTTTAACTGCAGCAAAATCCCCTCTCTTCACTGCCTAATGCCTTTCCACACCATCAACACTGCGAGAAATACTTATGAACAGTGCTTTCCTCTGGGTCTTGAGACTTAATTCTTTTCTTTGCTTATCCTCTTAATGGCTTTGCAGTTGAGAAAAATCCTAGGAGAAATACTTGTTGTCTTCTCTGAATGGTATGGGATGGTAACAAAGGCATTTCTGTTTATGGTTCTGAGTATCTAAATACCAGCAGGTTTTTCCTTTTCAAGTGAGCTACTGCTGCCAGTGTGTTACATGCTGGGCCACTAACCCTATAAGAAAATAGTTCACATCTACCAGCCACTCCATGGGAGAAAGATGGGGATTCTCCTCCCATAAAAACTAGAAGAAAACCTTGGAAACCCTTTGAAGGTTCCCCATGAGCCAGCATCAACTTGAAGGCAGTGGGTTTGCTTTTTGGTTACTTGCTTACAGAGGTGTGCCTCCGGAGAGTGGACTTGTCAGTGAATGTCCGCCCACACGCATTACACATGAATGGCTTCTCTCCTGTGTGAATTCGATGGTGGCGTTGGAGAGCGTTGAGTTGCGTGAACTGTTTACCACACTGATCACAACAATAAGGACGCTCCCCTGAGACAGGAAAAGAAAAAAACTACCCAGTTGGTCTCTGTAGTCTGATGTATTTAATTCTGAATGCAAACCATTAATAAAATTTCAACTTCAGTTTTCCATCTAAGGCATGCTATTTGAGAACAGATTCACATTTGTGATCTCTACATATACCAAGATCATTAGGGCAAATCCATACTTCTAGCTGGTAACAGATCTACAGTAATTATCTACAGTAATAGAATAATTGTAATTACAAGGCCTTTGGTAACTCAATCTACATATATGTATGTATATATAACATACTGGATTAACAGGCAACACCATGATGGATGGAGAAAAGACTGAAACTATCAACACCTTCATCTTGTTTGGATCCACAATTAACACCCTTAGTACCAGCCATCAGGAAATAAGGAGACACACTGCACTGGGAAAGTCTGCAGATAGGTACCTTTCCAAATTATTGAGGAGTAATGATGTTAGTTCTGATTCAACCTATAGTCTTTCCAGTCATTTGCTGTGCATCTGAGAGCTGGACAGTGAATAAGGATGACAGATGACCTAATGCTTTTGAGCTGCTATGTTGGAGAACAGCAATGAACATCTCATGGATGGCCAAAAGAATAAACAAATTATGTCTTGGAGAGGGTGTAGTCGGAATGTTCTTTGGAGGAAAGAATGAAGATGCTTCACCTCACATAAGGAAAAGATGCTAGGAAGGGTGGAGAGTCAGCGAAGAAGAGGAAGACCCTTGACCCGGTGGACTGATATGGCGACTGCTGCAGTGGGCTCTTGTGTGTCAGGAAGTGTAAGGATGGCACATGCTAGAACAGGGTTCAGATCATTTGTTCATAGGATCACTATGAGTCATACTGGACTTCGACAGCCCCTAAAAACAACATATGTTGACACCTATAGATCACTATCCCTTATTCTAACCTAAAAAAAAAAATCATCAAACTGTTCATTAACCACATTCATACCCTCTGTGTATTGTCTGTCCTCAAAAAACCCCTCCAAATAGCCAAAGAATGTTGTTGTCTTTCATTTGCACATGTAAGTGGTTCTACTTCTCAAAGTCAGAAATGAACTTCCAAAGTGAAAATAAAAATGCTCTTTTTGGCCAAAATTTTCTCCTAGTATAATTCCAAATAACATTCAAGTAGCTTCAAGAACTTCTAATAAAATGGAGACTTGTACACCAATGTTCATAGCAATGTTATTCACCTTCACAAGAATATTGAAACAGCCGAGATGTCCAACCACAATCAAATGGACTGAGAAATTATACATGCACACAGTGGAATATTTCGCAGCACACAGGAACAATGATTTTGTCCATTATTATCTAACTTGGGAGGGACTGGAGAGCATTATGCTGTGTGAACGATCTCAGTCCCACAAGGACAAATACTGTATAAAACCATTATTGTAGAATGAGTATGAGGATCCAAGGGAAAGGGGGAGCAGAGGGATGAGGATTTGCATGGCGAGGGCATTGATTAATCATGGGTTGTACAATTTGATGGAGGGGTGAGGGAAATTGGAAGAATCTGGCCTGGAAAACAATGTATTTGAATTTTGTAAATAAACTAGTATATAATAAACAAAAACAAAAAAAAGAACTTTTGGATATTTTTTCATAAACTGAACTTGTGTCTTTGGTGACATTCCAGTCATACCTGTATGGACTTTAATATGCTGGTAAAGTGAATTCCGCTGGGCAAAAGTCCTGAAACAAACTTCACATTTAAAGGGTTTGGATCCAGTATGGATTCTATTGTGATGTTTTAAGTACTCCTTAGAAGCAAAACTCTTGCCACATGTTTCACACATAAAAGGTCTTTCACCTACATGAGAAAACAAAATAAAAAGTTGGAAATTGCACAGACACTGAAAACCTAAGTGAATGGTAGGTCCACACTTTGAACACAACCTCTATTGGTTCTTCAGTAGGCTACAATGATAAAACACTCAGTAATGCTACTTATCCTTGAAAATACCAAGAAAGATTTCACTACACTTGGATTCCATCAGTTTACCATTTTATAAATTCCAAACAAGAAAGTATTAATTTTTGGTGGAAATGTTGAGTGTATTTTCATAGTAGCATTTCTGTGGATCTTTATCAGGACAAAAACCTCTCTGGAAGGAGAGGAAGTTCACAATGGAAATCTATGCATAACTACCATAACAACCTGACTAGAAAAAAGAGTTTAACACCATCTCATTTTTTGAAGTTTGAATCCTTTAGTCCCACAAATCTTATCTAATTACTAGACATACCATTAATTTCACAAACATAAAAGTACAAATACTATTTTAATACAACAAATCTAACAATAGTCTCATCAAATGACCAATTCTGACTTCATCTTTCCATGTTATCTGGCCATACCCCCACCCAAATTATTCTCATTTTGCAGTACAGCCTAGTATCCAAGCTGACAAATAGTTCATCTCTATCCCATCTGCATTTGAACTTAAGGCACATGTGATAGTGCTTAGAAGTAAAGGGCATAAACAAAGGAAGAAGAGCTTTATTAGTACTATAACCGCAGCACACATTGGGCTTGGTATACTTCTGTTCTGAACCTCAGCGTAATGATGCTGAAATCAGAATAAAGCCAAGTTTTCCCCTTCCATAAAACCCTATCACCAAAATAATGAAAAACAGAAACAAGAAGACCACACTACTTTAATACACTAATAACCTTGTGCTTTCTTTTAGTCTTCTATGTGTACATTTTTTTAAGATAGCTGTCTACATAACTGTACATTTTATTTCAACATTCTAGCACAGGTGGTTTTTCATACAATTCAGAACCATTATTCCAAACATTTGGTCCATAAATTGGTGGTGGAGTTACAAGAATTTACTGAACCAGTTCCTCATGGTTGGATAATTAGGTTGTTCTTAATTCTTTGTCATTAAAAATAGTAAGAAAATGGCTTTTCTCGTATTACAGGTAATTTCTTTAAATTCCTGAAAAGGTAATTTCTGACTAAACGAGTAGGAACTATTTTATACCTCTTGATAAAGTAACCTAAAATAATGTCCAAAAAGGTCATAATGCAGATTCATACTGTTCCGTGGTATAAAGGCCATTACCACAATACTAGCTCTAAGTCAGTTTCTTTCCAGAGCAAAGAAAGACATTCAATCACAACAGCATGAGTATTTACCTGTGTGACACCTTTTATGATAAATCAGCATGTGGTTCTGAGTGAATCTTGCACCACATTCATCACAGACAAAAGGTTTTTCCCCTGTATGAATTCTGAAAGTACAACATTCAGATGATAACTTAGGATATATTTCAAACCTCACTTAGCAATACAATTTCCATTCTAGCCTGACAAATAGTTTATTCCAAGAGGCATAATAAGAATGACACAAATGAAAGAGGCTCATAGTCTCCGTCCCAAAACAAGATCCACTTCTGCACACAAGACCTACAGATGATGCACTTCCCCAGGACATGCCAAGTACTCATGCACACCTACTTCCCAAACATAAGGTGTGTGCAGATAGAAACAATGCTGTTGCAGATTTTTCAAAAACATTAATATTGTCTAAAATTCCTCACTCAAAACAATCATCTTAGAAACTTTGTTGCTATTACATACACTGTCAAGATGGAACAAACCCATAACTGACCCTCCAGTGGTTATTTAAAAGCAGAGGAGATTGCTCATGTTTTGACTTAACTCTTAGCTATTGCTGACAAAATGTGCTACCACACATCAAAATGTTTGCTGGTTCCTAGTTTTGTAACCAATCTAGGGAGCTCTGGTGGCCTAATGGGTAAAGAGTTGTGCTGGTGAATCCAACATCTGCTGTGACAGAGAAAGATGGGCAATCTCTTCCCAGGTCATTTAAAGCATCTGAAAACCCACTCGAGGATCAGCTATGAGTTGATTCCACCTTGACAGCACATGACCAATCTTGAGAGAAATACTCTGAAAACACTAAAGAAGCCTGGTTTCTGAGGAATGTGTGTAAGAATTTTTATTACTTGATACAGTGACTATGGCAATGTGCTCATGAAGTATGTTGGGATGATAAGGATGTGCAGGATAGAGCAGGGTTGAGAGTTGCTGTTCATAGGCTCTTGACTTTATAGCACCTAACAACAACTGTGAAGTAGCATTCAACCAGGATATACTGAGCACTTTCTAACTCAACTACTTTAAACTTAGAGAGTAAAAGATGATGAACACTAAAGACCAGCTCAGAGGCAAATCCAGAATCAAATAGAAAACAACTGCCTGCCTAGGTTTCAGGTATAAACACTGAGAACTGTAAGGAAACATATATGAAAACTGAATGCCACCCACATGTAATTCAGAAACAAGTTAATAGAAAATACAGTCTGTCCTCATTCTGCAATTCAAACTATACTTTCCAAGCCCTTTGAGCTAAAACATAAGGCCAAAGCAGCTTCTTGGGAACTGCATATGCCTAAATGTTCTTTCAATGATGGACTCACTGGACCCAGATAATCACAGTATCTAAGTTCTAAATAAAGAGGCAGCACAAGAGAAATAAAGGCTTCAGCTCCAAATCCTCCAATGTGGAGAGTACACTAACCACCACAGGATCCTGATGATGTGGAACCCCTGCCTGCAGGGGAAGTCAAGGCAGCTTTCAGTGACCCAGCCTTCTCGGCAGTAATGGGGAGGAACAGAAAGGTCAGTTCTGTGTGTTACTAACGTGGAAACAAAGACAGAAGGAAGGTCTCCCTTGTTTTAAAGCCGACAGAAATAGTGTGAGGTTTCAAAATATTAAAGAGCAATTCTGAGGAAGCTCTGGTGGCCTAGTGGCAAGAAACTGTGCTGTAATCTAAAGGCATGAGGTTTGAATCCACCAGATGCTCCGCTGGAAAAGGAGGGCAATCGCCTCCTGTGCAAGTCAGATCTGATTTGACAGCACCCAACAACAACAAAGAGAATAAAAAAAAGCAATTTTTATAACTTTCTAACCAGAAAGAGAATCCAAAGATGTCTCAAAATTATCTAAAGGGGAAAAGATGTGAATAATCTAGAGCTATAGTCTCCAAATCTTACTACAACTTCAATCAATTTCTCAATCATTTGAAGAAAATTCCAGTGAACAAGTCACATTCTGAAAAAATCTTTCCCTGACAGGGCCCGTGCCCCGCCCCTACCTCATGTGTGTCTTCAGTGCAGATGGCTGAGAGAACTTGGCCTTGCACTCGGTGCAGCTGTAGGGCTTGTCACCTGTGTGTGTGCGCTCATGCAGACGCAAAGCAGTCTTGGAGCTCAAGGCCTTGCCACACTGCTGGCACTGGTGCCGTGCCCCACCACCCTCGTGGACCTGCAGGACATGCCTTTTGACGTCCTTCTTCCTTTTGAACTTCTTCCCACAAAGCTCACATGGAAAGTGGCGCTCACTGCTGTGCACATGGCGTTGGTGGCTCTTAAGGTTGCAGCGGTTAGCAAAGGTCTGACTGCAGGTGTCACAGCGGTAAATGACCTGGGCAGCAGCAGCACCATGGTGGTGCCTGATGTGCTTCAGGAAGCTCTTCTCATACAGAAACGCCTTCTCACAGGTGGTGCACCTGAAGTTACTCTTCTTTTTATCTTCATTTTCCTCTTCCTTTTCTTCCCCTGCTTTCTGCACCATTTCCTTCCTTGCAGCACGAACATTACAAGCCTCTGATTTCACATCTTTTGTAACTAGCTCAACTTCTGTTCCCCCATTGTCTGAGCTCTGGTCTTGAGAACTCTTGTCACTTCCCACCTCACACTCAGCACTCTTCTGTTCTCGGAGTCTTCTTGTGTATTTCTTTTTAGGGATTTCCACAAATACTTTCCTTCCAGCTAGTCTCCCACTAGCTCTTCTGATTTTGGGGTAAGGAGGCTTAATTACATCTTTTTTCTTGTCTAGTTTCTCTTTGGATTTCTTTGGTGGCATATCTGGTAGTATGTCACTGTTGATTTGTTCTACTGGGTATTCTGAAGAATACAAAAGGCCACTGGAATGATGGCCATCCAGACCTGCATCTGTCCTAGAGTCAGGAGCAGCACTGACTTGGGAGCCACTGCTCACTTTTGCCTCCTGAGACTCAGAGAAATTCTGCAATTCCAGAAGTACTGATTCTAACATCTGTTTCTTTAACTGAAAGCAAGTTTCTGATAAGTCCAAGCATTTTAGCTTTTCTGCCATTTCCAACATTCGCTGCACCCGATCTTCTTCCACCTGTACCTTTGCAGTGTAGACAAACTCAAGAAATGAAGCAAAGTCAACAACCTGCACTTCATTTAAGTAGACGTTAGTCCTTGTGCCATCCACAGTTTTCTCATTAAGGAACATTTCCTTAAAAAACTTGCTGGTGGCTGCCAGCACTGCTTTGTGAGCCATGAACTCTTTCCGGACACCCTGATATTCCACACTGACAGTCACATCGCAGAGGTGCCCCAGGAGGCGCAACTGGTGCATTTCACTCAAAAGGTTAAATGGAGAAGATTTAGATTCCAGTAAAACTGCACCACTTTCCATCGTTCTTCGTCCTAAAATCAGCTTTGAAGACAAAGTGAAAATCATTTTATGCCTGAGCACTGAAGAAAAATAAAAATAATGAGGATTATTTCAGCTCTTCAGAGGATTACCATAGACCCACACACTGCTTGCCAACCTGACTTCTTTCATGTAAAAATTCAAATCACATTTCACTTCTTAGCAATATATCCTGAAGATAAATGCCAGATATAATTTTATATCTACATGGAAAAAAATACTACCAAGATTCCTCTGTAGGATAACAAAAAGCATGATCCTCCGTGAAATCATTGCAGTCAAAGATCTCAATATTCTAATAGAAATACGGCAACAGTAATCCCCATTTCTTTTGTCAAAAACCAGGTAATTAAGACACTACTGCCATTACGTAGGAGCAAACTTCAGAGAACTAATTCTGCCTTCCAAGTAAAGTAGTCCAGATCAGTGCACATCACCGTACCCACTACTTCTAAATGTAAAGTTCCACAGTTTTTTACAAGCTGTGTTACCTTAAACAAGTATCTCCTGGACCTGTTTCCTCCTCCTCCGTAACAATGAGTGCATGCAAAAATGCTCGTGGTAGTGCCAGTATTTGGTAGCTGTTTGATAATGGTGGCCCATGCACCAGACACTGGTGCTGTTAATATCTTACTCCACAAGTTAAGAACAAGATTAACAGGAAATGGTTATACTGGGACTTGAACCTAGACCTTATGGATCCTTCTGACTTCAGAATGGTTCAATATGCCCTTCCCTCAACCTTGTCACCTTACCCTTTATTCCTTTTATTTTTTTCACATATGAGACATGCAGCTCACTTTTTATTTCCACAGCTGTAAATCTTAAAGGGGGCAGGCTGCCCATCTTTCTCCTGCCAAAGAAGCTACTGCATTCAAACAGCTGATCTTTCCTTTCAGGCACTAGAGCTAAGCTTTTTCCAGCAGCAGGCAATGCAAATCTTATTTCCATCAACCCTTACCCCTGTGAAGTCTTATCCCTGGCTATTCACAATCTTGGGTCATTTCTTTTGCTTTGAGGGTTCCATTTTTAATTCAAATTTCTAGAATAGGTGCTTTCTCCTCAATAATCAGTCCCAGCATTCTGCTCTTGACTCTTTCTCCTCTATGTTTACTATTGGTTCCTAACGCTTTAATATATCTCTGACTCTGTCTCTCTCTCTCACACACACACTCTTTTTTTTTTTTTTTTTTGGTATGAAAGCATAACCGATGGCTTTATTGGTGCAAATATATTATGGCTGCTTTGACATTTATGTTTTCAGCCCTGATAGATGAATGATTTCAATGAAAGTAAATCAATTACATCCAGACTGTGGGTATAAAACACCATACTTGGGGTTTTCTTCATGTCTGGCAGATAGTGAAGGGTTTGAAATACTGAAGTTTTCCTTAATACTGTGTGTTTCTTTTTTTTTTTTTTAAATTTAGGTTGTTTATTTTTCATTTCAATGAACATCTACAGAGATTTTGGGATTCCATTCATTCATTGTTGCACCCTTCTCCCCGCACAAACCCCTCCCCCCCCATTTGCTCCTCTCCTTGAAAAGCAAAAGAAAAACTCCCTCATTGGTACACAATCCCCCCCCCCGCACCTCCCCAAACCCCACCCCCTAGCCCCAAATATAATCCACTCTACAACCCTCATTGCATGCTCCTACGATAAAAATAATGTCCTAAAATATAATACTTTTAGACTCTTAAGGTTGCAGCGGTTAGCAAAGGTCTGGCTGCAGGTGTCACAGCGATAAATGACCTGGGCAGCAACAGCACCATGGTGGTGCCTGATGTGCTTCAGGAAACTCTTCTCATACAGAAACGCCTTCTCACAGGTGGTGCACCTTAAGTTACTCTTCTTTTTATCTTCATTTTCCTCTTCCTTTTCTTCCCCTGCTTTCTGCACCATTTCCTTCCTTGCAACAGGAACATTACAAGCCTCTGATGTCACATCTTTTGTAACTAGCTCAACCTCTGTTCCCCCATTGTCTGAGCTCTGGTCTTGAGAACTCTTGTCACTTCCCACCTCACACTCAGCACTCTTCTGTTCTCGGAGTCCCAGGCCTCCTTCCCTTTTAACGTCTACCTTGACCTTCTTAGTTGCCACCTCAAACTTGAGTGTCTAAAGCAAACTTAGTCTTTTCTTAAAAATATGCCTTTCTCCAGCAGTACCTGAAATTCTGGATGGCTCTGCAGGAACCTCCAAACCAAGAAAAACATGGAAAACTAGGACTTCCTCTGATAATATAAACACCACCTAAGAGGCTTGCTTGAGCAAGGCCATCTGAAGCAAGAAACACAATATAATGTGTGAAAATATAAAACTTGGCTGCAATCCCGGGCCGTCCTTCCAGTACGCCCACCCCCCAAAAAAAATGTCTGCCGAGCTCTAAGCGCGCGCGCGCGTGTGTGTGTGTGTGTGTGTGTGTGTGTGTGTAGCTTACGGCTAGGAGCTAGGGCAGACGGCCACAAACGGACTGGGGGTTGGGGCACATCTGAAGCAAGGTGGGGAGAAACCTGTGCAGTGGGGTCGGCCTATCTCTGTGGCCAAGGGGTCTGGGGCGGTGGCATGTGAGGTGGCGCATGGCGTGGCCACGGCAAAGACCTCCTTGGTCTGCAGTCTGGGAGCGGGTTGACTGCACAGGGGGGAGGTGGGCTGCAGCTATGTGGGAACTACTGCAGCCAGGGAAGGGTGTGAATATGCGGTCCAGAGATCCCTCCCACAACCCAGTTAGGGTCTTGGGGAGGACTGTGTAGCCTGGAGCCTATGTGGCAAGGGGTGGGGGAGTTGCGCAGTGGAGGGGACTCTGAGTGGCAGAGCGTACAGACCGCTGAAATGGGGGCAGGTCTGTGTGTCAGAGTGACTGTGTGGACAGGAATTGGGAGGGAGCCTATGTGGTTAGGGGCCTGTTAAGCTGGGGTGTGGAGTGTAGCTAGGGGTATGTGTGGTGGGTTGGGGTCATCTGCAGCAGGAGCTAGAGTGGAGCACGTGACTGCAGCAATGTAACAGTATTTTCCCCGGCAAATCAAGAAAGCGCTTTCTGAGCACCGTTTCTACCTACTTGACTCCAAGGGAAAGTGAGTTGATCATGGCTTCGACAAGGACGGTTCCGTCCTAGATGACAGTCCTCTGAACCTAGCCTTTCCCTTGGAGGTGCTGGCCTCCTGCCTTTCTATTCATTCCTCTGACCCCTCTTACAGGCTCTTCCCCAGCGAAAGCGCTGACCTAGGAGTCCCATAGCCTTCAAGGTCCCACTCACCAGTTTCCACCCTCCCCAGATGGACACACCGCCCGCAGCCCTTCGCCATTCAGCGCCTATAGAGACGCGGCCTGGCCCCCTCCGGCCACTCTAGCCTGCTGTGACGCAAGCGTGGGGCCCAGCAAACAACTTACCTCTCAGCCGGCGCCTCTGGACTTCGGACAGCGGGTAGCGGGGCGGGGCGACCGGGGGCACGGCCCCGCGTGGGCACATCCCATTGGCTGTTGCGGTCACTGCCCCGCCCCCAAAGGGCCAGATCAGGAGAGGCGGAGCAGACTGTGCGCATGCCCAACCAAGTAGGCCGCGCCGGAACATTACGTAAGCCATTTGACGCAAGCCTGTGCGACCCGCACCGGCCGCAACAGCTTCCCCGGTCCCCTAAGGCTCTGACCTGGCTGCCCTCCCTGCCCCAGGGGCGTAAGCGGGGTAGGGATTCTGCGCAGGGACATGCAGTGTAGACAAAACCACCACTTATTCCAGCCGCGGGTGAGGCCGGGACCACCCAGCCCTAACATGATAGAAACTTTCCAGCTTCGAATCCATGTCTCAAAACCTTTCCCTTTCTGTTTCCACCAACTTTCAACCCTCCGTTTTGAAAAACCAGAATTCAAGCAACTGGTTCTCTATAAATTCTGGCCGTGCCTTCTCTGAGCCGCTACTTTTAGCCAGCAACAGACACAGATCTGTTTCACAGGTGTGTTGATAATGTATGGGAAGGCAGATTAAGAAAAAAAAAAAGTTTCAAGAATGAATACGCAGATAAAATCTCTTTCAGTTGGATTATTAGGGAACTCTAGTGGGTTAGTGGTGTCAGGGCTGGAGCTGCTCTCCCTCCCTTTCCCCAGAATAGCCACAGTAATGATCAAAGCAGCAACTGCAACTGTGTTTTATCTGTTAGAGCTGCAAAACTAATTCATCTCCCTTTCCCAGGTATAACTATCTTCGACTCCTAACCAGCTCTCTTACCTGGCATCAAGCAGCTGCAAACATCCTAACTCCCCAATTTCCTTTTAAGACAATAAAAAACTCCACTGGGGCCTGGTTTCTGCTTTAGAGCCAACCTGGCAGCTTCTCCTTAATAAACTTTCTTGGCCTGACTGGGTTCTGCCCTTCCTCGCTGACCTTACATTTCAGGTGCCAAAACCCCAAAAGGGGCATCTGCCAGGAGAAAACAAACCCTTATTCCCTTTCTTTTTCTCTACCTCCTTGCAGTTTGCCCTGATTCCATATTGAGATTCTCTGGAAACGCTGCAAAATTGGCTTCTGTCTCTCCTCTATATGTAATAATCTGTCCCTCTCACCTAGGATGTGCTAGACTGGCCTAATTCTTTTCACTCCTCCACGGGCTTGATCCGTGACTGCCCCACTTTGCAGAAGCTTTCTGCTTCTTGCCATTACTGGCCTTCAAACACCACCTGACCAATTTAGGGTAAGTGGTAGTGGTTCTCCTCTCAGATCTTCTGCTGTCTTCAGGACTCAGAAAGCCCTAGCACTAGGCCAGGCAGATCCCTCAGCCACCTGGGCAGGTCTCTCCTGATCTAGGGATGCCTATGTCATGAGCAGACCTTATTCTCATGAGGACAAAAGGGAATTAAAGGACACATTATTGCCTTAAGTCTCTCTCTGGGAATCCTCACTACTTATTCCTCCCCAATCATGGGAGCCAACCAATCCTGCCCTTCTCTGTACACGCCACTGTGAGTGTCTCCTCCGCTCCCTTGAAACATACGTCATACCGACAATATCAAATAATAGGTCTCAATAACCCTAAAATGAAACGCTTGAATTTAACACTCTTAGAGAATTTGACAATTTCTACCATGCAATGGCAAATGGTCAGAAATCCCCTACATTCAGGCCTTCTTTGCTCCCTGCTTTCTGTCCTCTCTGTCAAAACTGCAGTACTTAGCAAATTCTTTTCACTCTTTCTAAGCCCTCTCCCCTTCCAGATCAAAACTCTCAGCAGCTCCTACTCTCCCACCTCTCTTATGTAAAAGTAGCCTCACCACAGAACTAGCCAGGAACTGCAGCCAAACTTTATCACTCTCCACTTTTCTCTCTCTCCCTCTATACTCATCTTGTTCAGACTTTTAGTAAAAAAAAAAAAAAAATCTCTCCCCCTCCATACGTTTCCATGCTACCTTTCTGGATTCTCCTGAGTTAACAGTAGATAGCTGTCCATCTCTCAATCCAGCAACCTTACTCCCCAACTCAAACTATAAACTTACTCATTCCTGCACAGAAATGCTGGAAAGCTTAACTGCACACTTTAGTCATATCACCAATACTCTCTTGTTAATCCAGAGGATACTCGGTTCCACTACCTCCCAAGATCAGACCAAGTGTGCAGGATATGCCAATGTCAATAGTTCAATACTCATTGAAAGTCACTCCCTTTCCAAAGGCACCTCTTCCCAGAAAGTAGAACTTGTCACTTTAACAAGAGCTCTCACACAAAGATCACAGGGTAAACATATACACTCATTCCAAATATGCCTATCACATCCTCCATGCCCACACATCCATCTGGAGAGAAGAGGACTTCTCGCCACAAAAGGGTCACCAATCATTAATGCTTCCCTTTTATTCCAACTCCTACGAGCAGCTACCCTCCCAACCCAATTAGGAGTCATCCAAAGCAAAAGCCATCAAATAGCGCAAGACTTCATCTCACGAGTAAATAACTTTGCAGATACAGATGCATAAAGGCTATTCTTAAATCCTCTCCAGTGCCTTTATCCCTGCCATCCAACCACAGTACACCACTTGAGATAATCTTCAGCTACCAGTTCAGAAATCTGGTTTCTCCTTCAGGGGTGCTATGCTCTCCCCCAGAAAAAAAGCTCAAAAAATTCTTAAAATTCATGAAACCCTCCAACTCGTGATGCATTTAGTGCTCTGTCTCAACTTACCCACTCTTCTGTGATCTATCACTAAATCCTGTCCTGTCTGCTCTGTGACCTCCCCACAAGGAGGACTTCATGACCCTTCTTTTCCCACTCATCAAGAGGACTTCTCCAAGGCCCTTTTCAGGTACTCCTAACCACTGCCATGGCCGTGAAACTACTTGGCAAAGCTCTATGGTTCCATCACTCCAAGATCAAGAAGACTCGAGCCTCTTTTTTTCCTATCAGCCTTGATTCCTGCCTGCAATCAAGGTAAATCATCACCCAAATACACCTGCTCCCACTTCGGGAGACCAAGGTCAGATTAACAAAAATCACAGAACAAACAGGGACAGACTGTGAGTAAATTTTCCATGAGCCCTGTCTATTGTGTTTCCCTCATATGCCCATAACAATTCGTCCTTGAAACACTCTTTTTTATTAAGTTTATTTACAAAATTCTAATACAAATTCGAACAAATTTTTTCCATTTCCCTCACTCCCACCCCCACCCCCATCAAACTGAGGCCTTGAGCACCAATGAGCATAGACCAAATGAGCTCTGGGAGGATGTCAAGAAAATCGTCCATGAAGAATGCAAAAGATCATTACAAAGGCTGATGAAGAAGAAAAGACCAAGATGGATGTCAGATGTGACTCTGAGTATTGCATTAGAGCACCGAGAAGCCAAAGCTAAAGGAAGAAATCAAGAAATCAAAGAGCTGAACATAAAATTTCAAAAGGCAGCTCAGGACGACAAAGCAAGATACTATAATGAAATGTGCAGAGATCTGGAGTCAGAAAATCAAAAGGGCCGGACATGCTCAGCATTTCTTAAGCTGAAGGAGTTGAAAAACAAATTCAAGCCAAGGGTGGCAATACTTTAAGATAATTTGGGTAGAATGTTGAATGATCCAGGAAGTATAAAAAAAAGATGGAAGGAATACACAGAATCACTGTATCAGAAGTAATTGGCTGACACTGAGGAATTTCATGAACCTATGGTGATGAAGGAGGAAGTTCAAGTTGCTATGAAGGAATTGGCAAAAAACAAGCCTCCAGGAGTTGACAGCATACCAATTAATTTATTTCAACAGACGCTGCCCTGGATGTTCTCACTAAGTTGTGCCAGGAAATGTGGAGGACAGCCAGCTGGCCAACTGACTGGAAGAGATCGATATTTGTTTCCATTCCAAAGAAAGGTG
>NW_006400217.1:418186-430535 GCF_000299155.1 Elephantulus edwardii | reverse complement strand
CCTGGAGAGGGTGAAGCCAGAATGCTCCTTGTAGTCAAGGATTCTGAAGTTTCATCTGACATACTTTGGGCATGTTGCAAGGAGGGACTGGTCCTTGGGGAGGGACATCATGTTTGGAAGAGTGGAGGGATGGTGCAGGAGAGGAAGACCCTCTATGACATGAATCGATTCTGTGAGTGGAGTGGTGGGAATGAGTGTGTTTGAGACGGTGAGGTTGGCACAGGATAGAACGGCATTTAGAGCTCTTGTACATAGGGTCACTATGAGTTGCAAGCTACTCAATGGCACCTAATAACAATGATTAATCCTCTCTTCCCCCTAAACATCCACATCTCTCTCCTTCTAGCCTCTCCCACTGGGCCTGGATCCTTATAGTCATTCTACAATAACAGTCTTATACAATATTTATCCTTTTGGGACTGAGTTAGTTCATTCAGCATAATGCTCTCCAGTCCCTCCCAAGTTAGGTAATAATTTACAAAGTTACTGCTCCTGTGTGCTGCATAGTATTCCATTTGTTTGAATGTACCACATTTCTCAATCCATTCATTTGTGGTTGGACATCTGGGCATTTCCATATTCTTGCGATGGTGAATAATGCAGCTATAAACACTGGTGTACAAATCTGTTTGTACCTCAGTTCTTATATTCTCAGGGTATATTCAAAGTAGTGGGGCATATGGAATTTCTATGTTCAGCTTTTTGAGGAAGCACCAAACTTCCTTCCAGAATGGTTGCACCATTTTACAATCCTACCAACAATATATAAGATTTCCTTCCTCACCACATCCTCTCCAACATCTATTACTTGCTGCCCTGTTAAACTTTGCCACTCTTACTGGAGTGAGATGGTACCTCATTGTGGTTTTGATTGGGATCAAGCTTAGAGGTCCTAGTCCAAGGTATAAAGAGACTGCCAAATACAACTAGAAATGCATAATCTAAAGAGAATTAAATTGATGCATGGGACCTTCTAAAGATTAAATCTCTGTGAACATCAAAAACTTTTTCCAACAAGGTGAAAAAAAAAACACCTACAGATTGGGAACAAACATTTGGTAATACCATCTCAGACAAGAGTCCTATCACAAAAGTTTATAGGATACTCCTGAGTCTCCACAAGAAAAAGACTGATAACCCAATTACAAAATTGGCAAAAGACATGGAAAAAATTTTCACAGAGGAAGATATTTGAATGGCAAACAGAAAAATGAAGAAATGCTCCAGATCCTTGAAACACTCTTAAAAGAACTTTTCGTTTTCCTGGTCTCTGTAAATTCCTTTTCCTCACTTCTCTCCTGGGTCCATGACCCCCACTTACAAGGAACTCTTCTCCAGAAGGAGTGGAGTGGACTTGGGGGAAGGGATTGAATAACAATGAAATAATTTTCTTTTACTTTTCAAAAGGAAAAGTCAATTGGGGGAGAGGGGTGGGCAGGGCGAATAGTGCAACAATGAATGAATGGAAATCCAAAGTCTCTGTAAACTTTCATTAAAATAAGGGTTTTTTTTCTTAAAAAAAACAACAACAACAACACATTTTTCTCTATTTTCACACCTACAAAATCTCCTTTTTCACCTTCCTTCTGGCCCTCACACTCTAACTATAAAAAACACTCTAAAAAGGAAAAAAAAACACTCTAAGCAGAAAAAAGAAATAAAGCTACTTCCTTAAGGTGGGAAAAAAAAATCCATGGAAAGACCTCTTCATGAAAAGTGGGCTCCTATTTTTATATTGGACCCATTTTCATATTGGCATTTGGCATGACAATATTTATAGTCCTTGTTCTAGTGTTTACTTGTTTCCTTCCCCTACACAAAAGTGGCTAAATAGTGGTTATATTGTTAGAATCCATTCCTTCTAGCTCTTCCCTACGTTGTTTCTTTCTCCATCTTACCACGGTCCACCTACCTTGGTCCAGCTTAGCTCACAACCCTTGTCCCAAAACCTACTACTCTGTCTTAACCCATTTACATTAATTTTGCCACAGGTCTGCTACTCTCTGTACACCAGGTAGACATACTTTCTAGACTTGACAACTAGTAGCTTCTACTATCTACTGCTCCTGCACTTGTCACAGGCACACAGGACAACCCAAGTGTTGGACCTACTCTACTCATCATGGCATAAGTCAATGGCAAATGAGTCAAAGACGAAGCTAGACAAAAAAAAAGGCAATAGCCCGAGCCCAAGTCTTATAAAGGCATTAATCTCTCAGGACTAAAACTTACACAGCCAGTTGACTCAGAAACCTCTATAAGACATTTTATAAATACCACTTTTCAAATTCTACGTTAACTAGCCCAGTCCTTGCTAAAGACTGTTGATGCTGTCTCTCTTTACAAGGGACATATGTAGCCACCCCTGTTCCACCTAACTGGACTTCAGAAAATAACACCTGGCTGGACCCCTAACAGAGTAACCCACAGGTCAGCTATCTCCCTACCTCAAATATTACCTGCCTACTTTTAATTAAAGGCACAAAAGCAGTAAGCAATGTTTCCTTGTCAAATAATGCCACCGCGTGCTCTACTTCAGGGGCATTCTTCATTTGTGGCAACTCAGCTTACTGTTGTTGCTTGCAGACCAAACTGCACTGGAGTCTGTAAATGTGCCTTCCCTCCCACACCCCCAGTATCTCTATACTCACAGAAGACCAAATTCAAAATGCCCTGTACCTCCCTCTCAGAAAAAAAACTATGCCATCATCACCCTATAACTCCTAAAAACAAGTCTTGCAACAGCCATAGAAAACAAACAAAATTTTTTCTCTTTTGAAAATTGGCTACCCTGGCTTCTCCCCTTCATTGGCCCTCTTACAGTAATTTTCTTAATTTTTGGTCCTTGCCTCATGCCATTTCTCTCTAGTTTTCTACAGGAATAGATGACAGATTGCCAACCACACAGTCTGTGAACTCCTAGTATTATCAATTGAGCACCAACCATTAACCTCCTTCGTCACACCTTCCAACTCCACTGCCTAAAACCAACAGCATTTCCTCTCCTTTAGATCACCCCCATTAAGCAGGAAGTAGTTACAGAAGAGAACCTCAAAGGCCAAAATCATAAAACATGGGTGCAACTTCAGGGCCACAGGAATGCTCTCCCTCCTTTCCCCAGAACAGCCACAGTAATGATCAGAGCAGCTGCTGCAACTCTATTTATCTCTTTTAAGAGCTATAAAACTATTTCACCTCCCCTTTCCAGGAATAACTATCCAGGACTTCCAACCTACTCTCTACTCTGGTACCAAGCAGCTGCAAACATCCTAACTCCCCAATTTCCTTTTAAGACAATACAAAACTCCACTCTAAGTAGGGGCTAGTTTCTGATGTAGAGCCAGCCTAGCAATTTCTCCTCAATAAACGGTCTTTCTTGGCCTGAAGTGGGTTCTGTCCTTCCTCAGCAACATTACATACATAGTTTGGATCCACCAGTTGCTCCACAGGAGAAAGGAGCAATCTCCTCCTTACGATTTTCAGCCCCTGAAAATGTATTGGAGGGTCCTCAATGGGTCAGTTCCCACTCAACATTACACAACAACATGGCTTATTACATGATTCCAGGTAACAGAAATGAATTCTAGTTTCAATTGTATTTCCTGAAGGATCATGATTGATTTTCATTACAGAGTTGATCTTCTTCCACTTTTCATTAGGGATGGAGCATATTTTAAGTGTTCAAATAAGCCACAAAGGAGAAATATAAAACTAAATCTAAACACAGATTCTGAAGTTTCATCACTCTTAGTATTATGAAATCTCATGTCACATAGGTTTTTTCCATGTTTTGCGTTCACATTTAAGATTATTTTTAAAATTCCATAAATCTGCACAAAGAAATAATGGATGTTATGCTGTTTACTCCTTCAAAAGTAATATATCTGTAAACACAAATGAAGCTATTTACAGAATTGTATGGAACTTTACCCACATTACCACCAGGTATATGTAGCATCTAAGATGTATTTCAGAACTATGTTTTGGTTCTGAGGGTTTTTTACCAGATTTTTTAAAAGAAGTGGCTTGCTTCCAGGGCAGCAAAACTATAAAGTGTATTTGGAAATGTTATGGCCCAGCTTTACTTTGGACTCCCCAGAGATGCCAGAGTGAGGCAGCATATCCACATGTACTGCAGAAGGGCAGAGGGCAGCAGAGATTCAGTGCCATGACAAGCACTGAAGGAAGTTAGTTACTAGCAATGGGACAATAAATCTGGAAAGAACCAGTAACAGTTGTTATGTGCCATCGAGTTGCCTGCAACTCAACATGAGCCAGTATCACAGTCTCTTGACACACTTACACCTCATTACCCCAGTTACTGTGTCAATCCATCTCATCCAGAGTCTTCCTCTCCTGGGCTATCCTTCCCCTCTTCCAAGCATGATGTCTTTCTCCAAAGACTGGTCAATCCAGTCTTGGCTATATGCCAAAAGCAGGTGTGACAGAGCCTTAAAATTCTTGCCTCCAAGGAACAGCTTGATTTCACCCTCTCCAGGACAGATCTTTCAGTTATCTTGGCAGGCCATGGTATGCTGAATACTCTTCTCCAGCACCACAACTCAAGGGCATCAACAGCCCAAAATGTGGTAAATGATGAGAAAAGTATTTAAAGGAAGCCGAGCACACAAGAGTTGGGGTGCCTGCTAGGCTCAGGTGACACATTTGCTCTCCCACCCAGTCAAGGACACTGGAAGCCACAGGATCTAAGTGCTTCCTGACTAAGCACTATCAGAGGTGAAGACCAATTAGTGACTGATCAATATGTAGAATGAATTTATTTTACATGATATCATACCCAGCAATCCAAGTCGTTACACTGCAATTTATGTGAAAAATAAAAAACTGTAACTATCTCTCATCATGGAAATTAATTTTTTGGTAGAGACATAGTGAAATGTAGTGACCTGGTTTAACCAGACGTGAAACTCAGAAATTATGTAGTTCTGGTTTAGAAAGTTGTATGTATAATATATGTGAGAGAAGACTGAAGGGCGCACTGATTGCTGAGATCGTACCCTTTCACAATCTGTGGCAAGATTACAAAAGCAGGATGCATTTACCACAGATCCATGTTCTTGGCCATTTGCAATTCATACAGCACTGATCAGGCCCCTCTAATCAATCAAAGGCTGAAAAGGTTGATTGACAGTCTACTAATTCCTTTTTTTTATGTTATCATATTTGTATGTGTATGTGTGTGTGATCTGACTGGTACAGGAGGAGACTGTCCCTCCTTTTCCAGCAGAGCATCTAGTGGATTAGAATTGTGTACCTCTGGGATTGCAGTGCAGCTTCTTGCCACTAGGCCACCAGAGCTAGGTCAGTTTACCAATTCTTAAAGGCCAAATGTGCATCTGTAAAAAGAATGTGAGCAAGGTTCCAGTGAGGTAGTGAACTAGTCAGGCAATTTGAACACCTTCAAATTTGAGGTAAATTTTTAAGAGCAAGGTTGGGCATGAAGGATAGTGAGGGAACAAGCGATCAACACCATAAGCTGGCCAGGATAGGTCTTGGATTCCATTAAAAATAGAAAAAATAAAAAGTACAACTAGCTTTAGGGTATGAACCATGGAGAAGGTTCGACCTCATCTTCCCATTGCTCATGGACAACTGCCCAGAGAACTTCTATCTAAACAAGTAAGTCCCAGGAATGATCCTCCTCCTTTCCACAGCAAGCAGGCCAATGCTATCATCTTGAGACTGGCAAGGAGACACACACAAAATAAATGTACTGGGACTGGGAATGTGTGTTTGTCTATTCCCATAGAAAGAGCAACTCTCTTATGCAAAAACTGATGTCATCAGTGCCTGACTGATGAAAGTGAGCAGACAGGCTGAGGCAGGGGAACACAGAGAGGAGTGCCATATACACTTCCAAGAATAGCCTCCTGACTTCCTACCCTGCAGCTGACACTAGGCCATGACCTTAAGCTGCATTCACTTGTGGACCCCTTTAAAGGTGCAGTAACACAAGAACACAGTAAACAGCAAGAAACTTAGAAAGCAGCACCAAGAGCTGCTGACCCTAAGAGAACCAAAGACTCAGAAATTCACAGCAGAGCCTCAGAGACACTGCTCCATCAAGGCAAGCAGGAAAAGGAAACAACTCAACAGCTGTACCTGTAGGATGACATTCTCACTGCAGGCCTCATGTTCTGCCAGGCTAGAGCACCCACACATTCCATTATAGCAATGGCCAGCATGTACTGTGTTAGACCACTACCACTATTAACCCCCACCTTCTAAATGACACTGTACAAACTGCACAATGAACAGATTAACTACATGGACACACCATAAGCTGCCTGTCCCCACACACTCCAAGAAAGGTTAAAAGATTAAAACAATGTCATCATCACAGTGTCCCAGAAGCAGCAGACAGCTCAAAAAACAGGTCATCACAAAAAAAGAAAAAGGAAAAAAAAATATCAGAACGTAGAGTTAATGAATATCGTAAAGGCATGAAGGCTGATATAAAATTCCAAGACATTCAGATCAAGGATATTCAAGAAATTACAAAAATAGCTGGAGTCACAAGCATAAAGACAAAATTAATTTAAAAGACAAAATAGATACAACCAAGGAGACAATAGAAACCACAGAAAACCATGAAAATATAATCCAAAATAATAAGACCTATATTACAAATGCCATCAACATGTCAGGGGGACAAAAAAAAATAGAACAAAAGAAAAGGAACATAGAAACAGAAGGTAAGTACTTAACACTAACTAGAGAGAGGGGAAAAGCAGAAACAAGGAAAGGAAATGAAGCAAGCATTAAGAATTACATGAGATATAATTAAAATAACATAATGATTGGAATTCCAGAACAGTAAGAGTAAAAATTAAGTAATACAATTGCAACAGAGGTATGAAAAAACCCTCTCCGGTGAGCAAGAAAAATGAGAATAATATCCATTCAAAAAGTCCAGTGAACTCAAACAGGATAGACTGGGGCGGGGCGGGGTGAACACCTAAGCATGTCATAGTCAAATTTTCCTGAATCAAAGACAATGACAGAAAAGAAGTCAGAAAAAAAAAAAACCTAACCTATAAAAGAGGAATGGAGAGCCAGTAAGATTTAGCTCTAAATTCTCAGTAGAAACCATGCAAGCAAGAAAATGGGAAGACACAAAAGGCTAAAAGAAAGCAACTGACGACTGAGAATGCTGTACTCAGCAAAACTGTCCAAATATACCAAATATTTGATCATTCTCAAAGGAGAAACTAAAAGAATTTATGAAAGCAACACTAATGTTACAAGACTAAAGGAAGTCTTTCTCACAGAGGCAGCACAAAAAAGTGGATTAACAGTAATACACACAAAAGAGTGTAACATAAATGCAACAATAAAGCCTTGCTTATCAAAAATAATTTGTTTGGGCCATTCTGCCATCTTTGTGTAAAATGACTTGGTTTTTGACTCAAAAAGATATTGTCCTGCTGATGTATTTTTATTCGGTGCTTGTATATTATTTTTGTTTGGTTTTTATCCAAAAGGCATGTAGTTCCAATCTACCAGCTGGACAATCTCCTCCCATGCAACTTACTGCCTCTGAAAACCCACTGGAGGGTCAGCTATGAGTTGGCTCTGACTCAAAGGTACACAACAAAACACCCAAGTGTGCAGGATGAGTGTGGTACTGTTTGCTAGTTTGGCACATTAGGGGCTCAGATCTTCTAGTGGGCAAGGCAGATGAAGAGTATGTACACAGACTTCTGTTTACAGTAGATGAGAACAGGTTGGTCTGGTGTTGACCACTGTCTATAGGAGTAGACAGTGGTACAGGAGTGGGTGGTTGCCTTCATCTCCAAGTGGGTCTGCAGGTGTGGTATAGCTGGGTTGTGTGGGTATAGTTGCTATCCCCAGTGGGTAGTACAAAAACAAGAGAAACAGAGGGAGGACAAAGCCAGCAAAAAAAGAAAATACTAAAGAAAGAGGTAAACGGACCAACAAAACTATTTTAATAAACAGGATGGGCAGGATACTCAGATGGATTTTGTGTCAGCCTGAAGAAGGAACCAGAAGCAATTTCTGCAGGCAAGAGGGCAGGGCATTTGGCTGTGGACATAGATCTTGATTAGAAGTTATATTGGAACAGTGTTCCTTATCCCCTTGTAAGACGTTCCTATAGGCCCAGATGGTGATCAGGTATATGGTGCTTAAATGGTTGCTAGCAGGAGAGCACTGCGTGTTCTACTGGTCCTAGGAGAAGAGACTGAGTGCCTCCAAGAGCAATGGTGGCAGGCACCTGGTGTCTGAGTCACCTCATGCAGACTAAGGGCTGGGACGGAGGGTGGGCTAAGGGAGTGTCACATACTTGCATGCATGGATTGGAATGTGTAAGGGTATACCTATGGTTAATGGGTATGGGAACATCAAGGGAAGTCACTCCTGGTTACCAGCCACAGGAGTGCTTGTGTAGTCCAGTTATCAGGTTCTTGAGTTAAGAGGCCTAGTGGTCCATTTCTTTGTCTTTTCAAGTTCAAAATTTCAGGATTATCATTCAACTAGTCTCTCATGTCTTTGTTGTAGAGGTCTGCTTGACTTTGACTAGTTCACCTTATCAAAGTCCTCCAACTTTTGATGCTGCAGTGTGTGGATTCACCTTACAAAAAGTATCAGATGGTCTGTTTAGTCTTTTGGGTCGCTAAATTAGCTGGTGAGCTGTCCAAGAAACTGACCTTTAAGTAGACGGGCTTGATTACCAAGTAAATTGTCTGGTGACTGAGAAAAACTCTAAAACACCCTAGGCTTTCTAACCTGAGAGCCTGGAGGGAGCATGTCCTTTGACATGGTGGCCCTGAACTAATGAACCTCTCAAGTAAACCTGCAATGGAAGCAACAGCTGTGATGGTGCCAGAAACTAAGTGATACGAGCCAGTGTCAGAAGAGGTGGCTATGAAACGATTCAGACAGATAATGGCAGCAAGGTATAAAGGCTGGACCACAACAACTTAGAAGCTAGTTGAGGAGCACCCACAGCAAAGCCCAGTGACTTTACTTGTCACTGTTGACAGTGAACACTGGTTTTGAGGAAGGGTAAGTGGGTTGGGACACCTCCCTAAACCTAAGTCTATGCATATTTGTTTATGTCCTGTTAGTTATTGCAGATGTATTATTTCCGAGAGTTCTGTGACCAATCCAAAGACTTCTCAAATGCAGTAGTGTTGTGGGAGAACAGCAGGTGTCAGAATTGAAGTTGGAGAACTGGCTATTTCACCTGCACCTCACAGGAGACAAATGTGTGTTAGCAGTGATTTCAGATGCCCTCCCTGCGTACCTCAAAGCTTCTGTTAAAAGCAATCTATAATACAAATCCCTATGGACTAGGCAACCAGTGCTTAATATAAAAGCTTGATGTCTTTAATATTCCACTAGTTCTCTTCATTTCAATCTTAGCTAATATTCTAAGGTGGGACTCAGCCATGTTAGGTGATTGTATCGCCTTGGAAGAAAGGTCCTTAACAAAAACTCTTAACAAATGATTTTACCCTGATTCTCCCACAACACTATTGTGTTTGATAAGCCACTGCAGTAGTCACAGAACTTGTGGAAATAATACATCTACAGTAACTAACAGGATATAAACAAACATACATGGATTTAGGTTCAGGGAGGTGTCCAAACCTAGGGCCTCAGTATCTTAAGTGAACTCACCCTTTCCCAAAACCAGTGTTCATGATCATCAATGACAAGTGATGTAACTGGGCTCTGCTATGGATGCTCCTCAACTAGCTTCTGAGCTGTCATCAGGTCCAGCCTTTATACCTTGCTGTCACTACCTGGATTGTCTCATCACCACCTCTTCTGACTCTGGCTCATCTCACTTCGTTTCTGGAACCATCACAGCTGTTGCATCCACTGCAGGTTTCCCTGAACATGTTAAGTTACAATGGGTTGGACTGGCAGCAACTGTGGTTTTGGGGTATTTTTTTCCTTTTCAGTGTAACATGGTAAGGCTAGAATGTTTTTTAAAACTTTGAATGCCCAATCTTATCATCAGATATTTGGGTGCAGATGATCTAAGGTGTGGTCTAAGCACAGGCATTTTCAAAGTGCTTCCAAAGATTTCTAATGCTCTGAGAGGGCTGTGACCCACCACACCTGTGATGGGTAGATCATCAGCCTTGAACACCATCTCTCTGCCGGTATTTTTGATTCCTGTCTTTAATCCTCAAAACCTAGTAAAAAACACCATGCAACGGAAAAGTTGTGGTTTATTTTTGAGAATTCCAAGAAGCAGAATTTCTACAAGGTAAATTTAAAAAATGAGAAAAGTTTGAGATTCCTAAAAGGCAACTATGAAAACTAAGTCTATACTGAGAAATGGGGCTTCTTGACCAGGAGTCAAATGTGGTAAAGTCCCACGTTGGCATACTGGTCTACAGTGTCTGTGATACAAAAGGGAATGCACAAGTGCTCCAACATTTGCATCCCTCAGTCTGAGGTGAAGAAGGGCTTACTGCCCAACTAGCTGGCCCAGTCCTGGAACCGGAAGCAGTCACTTGCAATCTTCCACACTGTGTTGCTGGGGGAGGCTTGAGCTGTCAGAATAAAGTTCTGATTGAAATCCCGCTGTTTGTTGCCTTCAAACTTCACAGTTCCACAGATAACAACAAGGACTGTTGTTTGACTTGGTGTGGCTTCATCATGAACAGGCTGGCAGTCCACTACGTTGATCTGAAATTCACTGGAAGGCAACATTTCAAAAAATTCACTCAAGGATTCTTGTCCTGAAACAGCATTTCCATTCCACACAAGGGTGGCTGTGGCCATGTATAGCCTGGACAGCAAACGCCTCCGCTTGTCCATAGTGGTATAGTAGACATTGACAAATTCCTCCGCGGCTCGGCATGCCTGATCCACATAGGTCTTGAAATCCACCGAGGCCATTGCTGGTTCCCCTGGAAGAAGTCTCTGCCAGGATGTCTCCTCTGACTCAGGAAGCTGGAAACCAGGAGCTGTAGAAGAGAACCCATGTGAATGCTAAGATTTGTTCTTTCCTGACAATGGAATTTCACCCTCCACCCTGCTTGATCAATTAACTGTAAACCAAAGAACCATAAAAGTGAAAAGTAATGCAAAAACATGGATGTAGGCTAAAAATCTAGCATTGCCTTATTTTGCTAAGCCTCAGTTTGTTAATTTGTAAATGAGCCTATCACCACTACAGCATAACTGTAAAGTTGAAGTGAGTCGCTTGTGACTCAGCAACCCTATGTTATGTACAGCAGCTCTGATACCTGCTCTATCTTGAGCCAACTTTACTATCTCCAACACACCTATCCCCTTTACTCCAGTCAGAGTCAATCTATCTCATGAGGGTTTTCCTCTCCTGCACTGTGCCTCCACCCTCCCAAGCATAATGTCCCTCTCCAAGGACTGGTCCCTCCTTGCAACATGTTCAAAATATGTCAGACAAAGTCTCAGAATCCTTGCCTGCAAGGAGCAGCTTGGTTTCACCCTTTCCAGGACGAACTTGTTTGTTCTCTTAGAAGTCCATGGTATATTCAATATTCTTCTCCAGTACTACAGCTCAAAGGCATCAATTCTTCCTCTATCATCCCTAGTCACTGTCCAGCTTTCTGATAAATAGCATAAAGACCAGGGCCTGGAACAGGCAAACCTTAGTCTTCAGACTGACATCATTGCTCTTCAGTACTCTGGAGAGGTTTCTGACAGCAGACTTCCCAATGCAATGCAACTTTTGATTTCCTGGCTTCTGGTACCAAAAGTGTTGATTTGGGAGCCAAACAAACGTAAGCTGTTAATAATCTCAATCTTCACCATTTATCAGAATTAAATAGTCTATGTTAAGCACTTAATAAAATTATTGTTAAGTGCCACTGAGGTGGCAGAGCAACCCTATGAACAACATAGGTGTCTAAGAAAATGACAGCTGTTACCTGATATTCTAAAAATTTCATGTTATTTTCAGAGGGCATTTTCTTCCCAAAGTAGGAATAAATCTGAATGCCTCTAGAGAAATTATCTATATTGGTTGGAAAGTGGAACCATGTGGAAGAGAGCAAGAGCTCTGGCCCAATCACGTACTGCCAATTAGATACTTATCACATGGTCAGAGTCTAGAAGGAAGAGAATGTAGGTTTCTTAAAAGGGTAAGGTAATAAATACCACAAAGATAGGACAAGATCAGGATGGTAGCCATAATCCTTGTGGTAAACTGTAAACAACAGATCATAAGGCTGTTTGGGAATAAGAAAACAGGTTATGTAATTCAGGTGACAGAGAATACCAGAAGAATGTCTATCTGTGTTTCATTGATTATGCAAAGGCATTTGACTGTGTGGATCATAACAAACTGTGGCTGACTCTGAGA
>NW_006400217.1:413145-417560 GCF_000299155.1 Elephantulus edwardii | reverse complement strand
GTTTTTGCAATCACTTGTTATGCATCAGAGAGTTGGACAATGACTAGGGAGGATAGAAGGAGAATTGACGCCTTTGAGCTGTGGTGCTGGAGAAAAGAGTACTGAATGTACCACGGACTGCCAAGAAAACAAATAGATTTATCCCAGAGAGTGTTAAACCAGGCTACTCCTTGAAGGCAAGGATTCTGGGGCTTCATCTGACATACTTTGGACATGTAAGGAGAGACAGGTCTTTAGAGAGGGACATCATGCTGGGCAGAGTAGAGGGACAGCGCAGGAGGGGAAGACCCTCTATGAGGTGGATTGATTCAGTGACTGGGGTAATCAGGATGGGTGTGTTAGAGGCAATGCGACTGGCACAGGATAGAGCAGGGTTTAGGGCTGCTGTACATAGGGTTGCTATGAGTCGCAAACGACTCGACGGCACATAACAACAACTAGTATCTACAGTACCCTATGAACTTGGAGAAAGGATATAAGTGACACAAGTGTTCAGTCAGATCTTTCGTTTATAGGGTTGTTATGAGTCACAGACGACTCAAGGGCACTTAACAACAACTTGTATCTACCAGAGAAATCCTATGGAATCATAACTGAAAAACAATTAGATCTGAAGTTCTATGTGGCCTTGAAAGGAGAAAAAAGAATTATTACTACTGTACCTGAAGCATCACATTCCCTTTAAAATAAAGCTTTAAAGTACAGATGATAATATTTGCTTTTTAAGGGTCATTGTCTGGTGCCATCAAGTCAACTATGATGCACAGGGACTCTATGAACAATGGCTTTGAATCTTTCCCTATACTGAGTCAACGTCATCATCTATAATACACCTGACCCTACTGACATAGTCATTGTGTCAATCCAACTCACTGAGGGTCTTTCTCTCTTGTGCTGACCTGCTAATCTTCCAAGCATGATATCCTTCTCCAAGGACTGGCCCCTCTTGACAACATTCTCAAAATATGTGAGACATAGCTCCACCATTTTTGCCTCCTAAGAGTACTCTGGTTTGATTTTAGGACAGATCTGTTTGTTCTCTTAGCAGTCCATGGGATTTTTAATTCTCATTTCCAGCACAACTCAAAGGCATTCTGCCATCTGTAGTCACTGTCCAGCTTTCAGAGGTATAGCAACCAACAGATAAGACCACAGCTTGAATTAGACGCACTTTAGTTTTTAGACTACCATCATTGCTACAGATCCTTGACAGCATATTTTCCTGATGCAACTTGTCTTTTCATTTCCTGACTACTGATGCCAAGGGTGCTGACTGTGGTTCTAAGAAAGATGAAACTGTTAACTTCAGTCCCTTCTCCATTTATCAAGATGCTGCCTACAGGTGGTTCAGAGCTTTTCGGTTTTTTTAACGTTGAAATACAATCTATATTGAAGGCTATCGTCACTGATCTTTGGAGGCAAATCCTCCTCACTTTTGTAAAAATTTTTACTGTATTATTTTTACATGTACCATCAAATCAGATCTGACAGGTACAGGAGGAGATTGCCCCCTCCTTCTCCAGCAGAGCATCTGGTGGATTTGAACCGTGTACCTCTGGGATTGCAGTGCAGCGTCTTGCCACTAGGCCACCAGAGCTCCCATAATCCTCCTCACTTCTGGAGAGCAAAGCTGTGTCATCTGCATAACTCGAGTTGCTGATGAGTTTTCCTCCAATCTTGATGCATACAGTCTAGCTTCTCTAATGATCTGTTCAGCATATAGGTTGAAAAGGTTTGGAAATGGATATATCCCTAACACACTCCTTTCTTAATTATGGAATTTCCATTTTTCTCAATGTTAATAAGTGATAATTTGCTGTGATCCGCACATTTAATGCCATTGCATAGCTGGCAAAATACAAATAGACATTCTCTGGCTTCAGTCAAGATCTAACATCAACAATGATATCCTTCATGCCACAGCCTCATCTAAATCGAGCTTTTATTTATTTATTTCAATGTACTAGACGTTTGTAGATAATCTTCAGCAAGCTTTTGCTTGTACTTAATATTAATGCAGAACAGATCATCCGAGATGCTGTGCTGTACGGGGACGAATGTGGTATCAGGAATTGGTGGAAGAATCATCAACAACCTGCTTTATGCGGATGACACAACCTTTCTTGCTGAAACTGAAGAGAACCTGAAGCGCTTGCTGCAGAAGGTCGAGGACTGCAGTTTTCAATATGGATTAAAGCTCAATATCAAGAAAACAAAGATTTTCAACACTGGGCCAACTGGCAGCATCAGTATGGATGGTGAAGATTGAGATAGTGAACAGTTTTCATTTACTTGGTTCCTCAGTCAACACTCTTGGTAATACCAGCCAGGAAATCAGGAGACGAATTGCATTGGGAAAGGCAGCTGTGAGGGACCTCTCAAGAGTACTGAGGAGCAACGACGTCAGGCTGGAGACTAAGGTGTGCCTCATCCAGGCTATAATCTTTGCAATTACGTGCTATGCAGCGGAGAGTTGGACAGTGAATAAGGATGATAGAAAGAGAATTGATGCCTTTGAGCTGTGGTGCTGGAGAAGAGTGTTGAATATACCATGGACTGCTAGGAGAACAAACAGGTTTGTCCTGGAGAGGGTGAAGCCAGAACATTCCTTGGAGTCAAGGATTCTGAAGCTTCATCTGACATACTTTAGGCATGTTGGAAGGAGGGACTGGTCCTTGGAGAGGGACATCATGTTTGGGAGAGTGGAATGACGGTGCAGGAGAGGAAGACCCTCTATGAGATGGATTGATTCTGTGAGTGGAGTGGTGGGAATGAGTGTGTTTGAGACGGCAAGGTTGGCACAGGATAGAGCGTCTTTTAGGGCTCCTGTACACAGGGTCGGTATGAGTTGCAAGCCACTCGATGGCACATAACAACAACAACAACAACAGCGTTTGCTAATTTTCACATTCTGTTGGTATGTTGGACCGAGACCCATGAACCACCAGGCCTTCGGTCAATACATAAAGGTGGGAGCCCCTACCACCCACACCATGTTTGCTTACTTTTATGGTTTGCTCTTGGGGATATAATCACTCATCTGTGAGATTCTTTTACTGGGGAAGTATTGTACATGTTGCTCCTCTTAACAGCTTAGATGTGTATGTTTGCTTGTCTAGCATGTCAGAGGCTGTACTAAAGCAGAGCTCTAAGATTAAGACAAACTAGGAAAGACTGTCTAGCCACGTCTGAAATAAAGCCCTTCAAAAAGCCTATTAATGACAACACAGATAAAGTACTAGAGGCTGAGCTTTCTCTTACTGTAAAGCACAAAACATAAGG
Source organism: Elephantulus edwardii (assembly GCF_000299155.1). Lineage (NCBI taxonomy): Eukaryota > Metazoa > Chordata > Mammalia > Macroscelidea > Macroscelididae > Elephantulus > Elephantulus edwardii. Next base: position 414,278 of record NW_006400217.1, on the reverse strand, counting down.
AGAAACAGTTGGAATCATCCACTAGTAAACAGAAAATACAAAGTATGAATGCAGAAAAAACTGGAAACCGAAAAAATGGAAATAGAACTTATCAAGAGTGACCTATGTATTAGTGAGCTCAGATGGATTGGCACTGTCCACTTTGAATCAGATAATCAAGTGACCTACAAGCCTGGGTATGAAAAAGTGAGGAAAAATGGTGTTTCATTCATAGTAAAAAGTAACATTTCTAGATCCATTCTGAAGTACATTAAGTGACAGTTTACTATCCATACACATACAAGAAAAATCTGTTTATACAAATGTCATTAAAATATATGCACCAACAACTAAAGCCAAAGTAGAGGAAATTTAAGACTTCTGGCAATTTTTGCAGTCGGAAATAGACTGAGCATGCAACCAAAAATTTTAAGGATTACTGTTGTTGTATGCCTTCAAGTCAGAACCAACCCATAAATGATCCTCCAGCAGGTTTTCAAAGCAGTTAACTGCATGAGAGGAGACTGCCTATCCATCTCCCACAGAGCAGTTTAAAGAACTGAACAGCATGCCTCCAGGACTGCAGTACAGCTTCTTACCACTGGGCCACCAGATCAAAAAACTGAAGACTTCAACCAACTTTTACCATCTCAACTAGACTGAACATGCAATCAAAATCTTTAAGGAGAGTTGCTTTTATATGTATAACCACAATGTTTCACTAAATTTCCCACTGCATACAGTACATTTTACAGAACAAAGCTTCGAAAAATGTAAAAAGATCAATAACACAAGTAACAGAAATACAAGAGGGAAAAGGTTAAATTACATAGGAACTTAAAAAATCCAACAAAACTAACATAGACATTGAGTAACCCCTTACTGGAAAACTAAGTTGTTGTTGTTATGTGCCGTCGAGTCGCCTGCGACTCATAGCGACCCTATGTACAACAGCCCTAAACTCCGCTCTGTTGTCTGCCAATCGCACTGTCTCTGACACTCCCATCCCAATTATCCCAGTCACTGAATCAATCGACCTCATAGAGGGCCTTCCTCTCCTGCGCCATCCCTCCACCCTCCCAAGCATGATGTCCCTCTCTAAGGACCGGTCTCTCTTCACAACATGTCCAAAGTGGGTTAGACGGAGCCTCAGA
>NW_006400217.1:408506-409185 GCF_000299155.1 Elephantulus edwardii | reverse complement strand
CCTTCACATCTATCTCCCTTTCACCAGCCCTCCAACTAATAACTTATATATGAAGCTTCCATGGCTTCTGTGATTTCAAACACATCAGCTGATGGCAATTCCTTATGTTGGGATCAGTGTCTCTGAAGTTTAGTCGCAATATTTATCGGTCAAAGGTGATGCATCCTATAGCCTATCTACACAGCAAGTCTACAGGAAAACTAAGTAGCAGAAGAAATAAAAAAGGAAATACAATTTTTAGAAGCAAATGATAATTAAAGTACAATAAATCAAAACCTTTAGGACACAGAAAGAGTCATGATCAGAGGGTAACTTATATAGCTCTTGATACACACAACGAAAAGGGGGAAAAAAAATCAGCATTTCAACAATTAAAATAAAAAGCCTACAGCTTCCAGAAGAAATGAAATAAATATAAGAGCAGAATTAAGTGATGAAGAACAAAACAATAAGACTAGAAGCTGAATCTTTGAAAAACCACTGGCTAATTTAACAAATAAGACAAAAATAACAAGACTATGAAACAGAATGAATGAGCAATGCCACAAAAGAACCAAGTGAAATAAAAACTATAATTACAGAATAGGGTCAGGGACTGCAGCCTTCAGTATGGACTGAGGCTCAATGTCAAGAAGACAAAGATTCTCACCACTGGACCAATTGGCAGCGTCAGGATGGA
>NW_006400217.1:405904-407821 GCF_000299155.1 Elephantulus edwardii | reverse complement strand
TGGGTGTGTCAGAGGCAGTGTGGTTGGCGCAGGATAGAGCAGGGTTTAGGGCTGTTGTGCATAGGGTTGCTAGGCGTCGAAAACGACTCGACGGCACATAACAACAACATGAGGAACTCCAACACAATGAAAACAGAGAACTGATGAATACATTTTTAAAAATCACAAATTCTATCCAAACTAATGCAGGAAATTTGAACAGACCCATAATAAAGAATACAGTTCTGGCTCAGACAGCTTTTCTGGAAATTCTACCAAAAACTCAGTGAAGTACTGACACCAGTTCTACACCAATTATTCCAGAGATTTGGGATGGAATACTCCTGAACTCCTAAAACCATTCTATGACACAACTCTGATACCAAAGCCAGGAAGACACCCAGAAAGAGAACTACCACCATCCCTCAGGAATCCAGCCTCAAAAATTTCAAAATCCAGGCCAAGAGAATTCAACATTGTTGTTGTTCTTATGTGTCATAAAGGTGCTTGCAACTCATAGCAACCAGCTCTAAAACCTTCTATATCTTGTGCCAACCTTACTGTCTCTGATATACACACCTACTCTCATTACCCCAGTCATTTAATCAATCCATCTCATCGAGGGTCTTCCTCTCTTGCGCTGTCCCTCCATCTTCCCAAGTATGACGTCTCTCTCAAAGGACTGGTTCCTCCTTGCAACATGCCCAAAGTATGTCAGATGAAGCCTCAGAACCGTTACCTCCAAGGAGAAGCCCGGTTTCACCCTCCCTAGGACGAACCCATTTGTTCTCCTGGAAGTCCATGGTATGTTCAATATTCTTCTCCAGCACCACAGCTCAAAGGCATCAATTCCCTTTCTATCATGCATAGTCTTTGTCCAGCATTCTGCTGCATAGCAACTAATTGTGAAACTATGGACTGAAACAGGAGCAACTTAGTCTCCAGACTGATACTGTTGCTGCTCAGTACTCTAGAGAAGTCCCTGACTACAGACTTTGCCAGTGCAATTTGTCTTTTGATTTCCTACTTGATTGTGGAGCCAGGCAAACTAAAGCTATTAAAAAAAAAAAAATCTCAATTTCTTCACCATCTATTATAATGCTGCCAATCAGCCCAGTGGTGAGAATTTTTATGTTGAGCGTCAGGTCTTCCTCAGTTTCCACAAGCAAGGTTGCGTCATCTGCATAACGTAGGACTGCTGATGAGTCTTCCTCCAAGCCTGATTCCACATTCCTTGTCACAGAGCCCAGTCTCCAGAAAATCTGTTCTGCATACAGATTGAAAGGTATGGAGATAGGACATTGTTATGCCCCAAATTCAGTTCCCCCCAAGTCACCAAGGAGCCGACACCAATGCAAGGGCAAGAGGAAATTTATTTCAGATTCTAATCTGGGCCGCACTCCAAACCGTGCCAATACAGCAGGGAAAATGGTGGCGGCATCGATTCTGAGCTGTCCCGCCTATTTAAAGGGGAATGCCCACGAAAACAGGGCGATACAGGACTGGCTGATGTTTGGGTGGGGGCTCTTTTACCCCTTCCCCCACCGCTTTCAGTTTACTGCTCTAGAGGCGTATACATTTCAAAATGACATATTGGTTACAAAATGGAGTCCCTCATTCCCCCCTTCTTCTGCACCCTAGCTCAATCATGAGCGCTTTCTTCTTTGGTCTCTAGGTAATGGTATTGAGACCACATAACCATCAACTGGATTGTTCCTATCCTTTCTTTAACTAAGTTGAGTATTCTGTTAATTATATAGGGACCTGTTGTTTGTTGTTGTTATGTGCTGTCGAGTCGTTTCCGACTCATAGCGACCCTATGCACAACAGCCCTAAACCCTGCTCTATCCTGCGCCAACCACACCGCCTCTGACACACCCATCCCTATTACCCCAGTCACCGAATCAATCCATCTCATAGAGGGTCTTCCCCTCCTGC
>NW_006400217.1:401509-402616 GCF_000299155.1 Elephantulus edwardii | reverse complement strand
AGGAGCTCTTCTAACAACTTCTTAGCCACCACCTGGGCTGTTTCATGTTTGGTGGGGTAGGCCTCTACCCATCCTGAAAATGTGTCTATAAAAACTAATAAATAGTTATACCCATACTGACCAGGTTTTATATCGGTAAAGTCAGTTTCCCAATAGGCCCCCGGATTTTCCCCACGTTGTTGGGTGCCAGGATTAGGTGGATTCGAGATGGCATTTGTCAACTGACAAGCTTTTGCATTCTGACACAATGTGGTCAATTTTGGACTGCATGCCCCGAATCTTGACTCCTGCTTGTCTGATGAGGTCTTGCATCTTTCTGGTGCCCATGTGGGTTGTCCGGTGTATCTTGGTTAGGAGCTGGTCTCCTAATTTCTCAGATAATATGACTTTATTGTTAGCAGTGTGCCACCATTTTTGGAGGTATTGAGTTATAGGCAACTGAGTCGTCCATTTTAAATCTTCAGGCGTGTAAGTCGGCTCTTCAGGCAGATCTGGGGACCCTGGCAGTGGCCACGACTGTTTTTTTTTTTTTTTAGGGCGGCTTGACGGGCAGTCCTGTCTGCGAGACGGTTGCCCCTAGCAATTGGAGTGTTATTTTTCTGGTGTCCTGGACAGTGGATAATGGCCATTTTTCTCAGTAACCATAAGGCCGCTAACAAGGCAAGAACTTCTTCTTTGTTTTTGATAGTTTTTCCTTCTGCCGTCAGTAGCCCCCTTTCCTGGTATATTGCCCCATGGATGTGGGCTGTGGCAAAAGCATACCGACTATCAGTATAGATATTGATGTTCTTGTTTTTGCCCAAGGTCAGAGCTTGGGTTAGTGCTACTAATTCAGCACGCTGGGCCGAGGTTCCTGCAGGTAGGGGTCCTGCCCAGATTACTTTAGACTCAGAAACAATTGCTGCACCCGCATACCTTTGTCCTGCATGTACGAAGCTGCTTCCATCAGTGAACCAAGTGTGCTCTGCGTCTGCCAAGGGTTGGTCTCTCAGGTCGGCACGCTCCCCATAGGCTTGGGCTAGGATGTCAGCACAGTCATGAAGAGGGGCGTTTAAGTCTGGGTCAGGTAGGAGGGTAGCTGGATTAAGGGTGGCTGGTGCCTGGTAT
>NW_006400217.1:399627-400991 GCF_000299155.1 Elephantulus edwardii | reverse complement strand
GATTTTAAGGACGGTTTCTTTCCTAGCATCTGACAACCATCTCTGTCCATCCCGTAACAAGTAACCCAGATAGCTTACCTGGGACTTGCAGATCTGGGCTTTCTTTGCAGAAGACCAGTATCCTAGGTCTCCAAGAGTTCTCAGCAGGTCTTGTGTTCCCTGCAGGCAAGTTTCTGGTTCATCTGCTGCGATGAGGAGGTCATCTATATATTGCAAGAGACTCAGGCTGGGATGTTCCCTGCAGAACCCCCCTAAGTCCTCATGCAGGGCCTCGTCAAAGAGGGTTGGGGAGTTCTTGAACCCTTGGGGGAGATGAGTCCAGGCTTAGCTGCCCATGGATTCCTTTCTCAGGATCCGATCACTCAAAGGCAAGTAACTCTTGACTGTGAGGGGCCAGGGACAGACTGAAGAAAGCATCTTTTAAGTCCAGTACGGTGTACCAGCGCAGATCAGGTGACAAGGAGCTTAAGGGAGTATACGGGTTGGGCACAGTTGAGTGAATGTCAATCACTCGCTTGCTGACTTCCCTCAAGTCCTGTACCGGCCTATAGTCATTAGAATTAGGCTTTTTCACGGGCAGTAGGGGTGTGTTCCAGGCGGACTGGCAAGGGTGCAATATATCCAAGTCTAGCAGGCGTCGAATGTGTGGGATAATGCCCTCGTGAGCTTCGCGAGACATGGGGTACTGGCGAACCTTTACAGGATTGACGCCTGGCTTAGTTTCTACAAATATTGGGGTCCGGTGCCACGCTAGCCCCATTCCCCCCATTTCTGCCCAGGCCTGGGGAAAGTCTCGGAGCTAGATAGTCATATCATCGGATGACATAGTAGGTTGTTGGTACAATCTATATTCATCTTCTAGGTTGAGGGTTAGAACATGAATGGGGCGTCCCATTATATCTTTTATTATGGTTTCACCTCCTGGTTGAAAGCTGATTTGGGCTCCCTTCTTAGTAAGTCTCTGCCCAGTAGGGGGTATGGACATTCGGGGATGACCATAAAGAAATGGGATACTCAGCCCACTCCGAGGTCTACAGTTCTCTGGGTGGTCCAGGGGTACTGTTTAGTGCCCGTGGCTCCTTATACCCATGACATTTTGTTGGAAATGGGCCCCCCAGCACGTAGGAGAACAGAATGTTGTGCTCCTATGTCCACCATGAACTCGGTAGGCTTCCCCTCCACTTTTAGGGTTACCCTGGGTTCGAGGAAGGGAACCGAACCCCATCCCCCCTAATCTTCTTCAATCAGGATTTTAACTCTAGGCTTTTTCTTAGGACAATTGCGTATGGCCTTCTTCTTTGCAATATGCACATTGGTTTTTGTTCAGGGGCAGCCTACCTCTGCGCTCCAGCTTGTCATCTCCC
>NW_006400217.1:395493-398731 GCF_000299155.1 Elephantulus edwardii | reverse complement strand
GGGGCCTCTTTGAAGGGCTCTTCTAGTATTTTGTGCAGGGCCAGTAGCCAATACCGATGGAGCCGGGGGCCTGGATGGAGGCTTGGGTGCTGTTGGCCCAGGCCCTGGCTGAGGCAACAGCGGCCCAGGCCCCGGCAGCCCAGGCCCCAGCTGAAGCCCCAGCAGCCCAGGCCCCGGCAGCTGGGGTGGTGGTGGGTAAGGAGGAGAGAAGATAACGTTTTTCTCAGCCCCTCCCTGTAGGATAGGGTAAAGAGGCACAGAGGGCTTCAGATTCTTTTTTGACTGGAGTTTTTCTGTTGTGGTCGCCATGAGGGTCACCTTCTGTGGGGGAAGAAAAGATTTAAGCCAAGAAGGTGGGTTAGTAACTAAATCCTTCCAGACAGTGATATAAGGGACCTGGTCAGGGTGTCCACCCTGTGGCTGGAAGACAACTTTCTCCACGGCGGTGATGGTTGGAAGGTCGAAAGTTCCTTCTGGCGGCCATCCTACATCAAAGGCCGGCCATTCCGAGCTGCAGAAAGTGGTTAGTTTCCCTTTGCAAACCTCTACCGATAGATTATGGGCTCACTCTACAGCATCCTTAAAATGTCCAAGTACCAGGTCTAGGGGGGTGGAAGTAGTCTGTCCCATTACGTCCGTCAACAGTAAGTAAAGACAAAGACGCAGACAGACAAATAACAAGGTCCTAGCAAAAGAGACAAGTCTTCCAGCCTTCCTCTATAAGCAAGGCTCGAAAGCTGAAACAGGTGAAGAGCAGTGTCTTGGAAAAACCTCAACTGCCTCTTCGGACAGAAGCCTGGCGTGAGGTTCTTTACTCTCACCCAAGCATTCAGATATAGGGCTCAGAACGTCTTCCGAGCCCCTGCAGTTGTGGCCCTCAAGCGCGTCCACCTTAGCCACATTTCACGGCTCCGAATTCAGAAAACAACACGAACAGTTTGGTACAGAACGAAAACACAGATGGGCACACTCACCTGTCTGGCCAGCAGTTTGTCCCTCCAGTTAGGGGTCCTTGGGGTCATGGGGGGATCCCGGACACACCCCCAGATGTTATGTCCCCCCCCAAATCCAGTTCCCCCAAGTCACCAAGGAGCCGACACTAATGCAAGGGCAAGAGGGAATTTATTTCAGATTCGAATCTGGGCGGCACTCTAAACCGTGCCAATACAGTAGGGAAAATGGCGGCAGCCTCGATTCTGGGCTGTCCCGCCTATTTAAAAGGGAAAGCCTGCAAAAACAGGGCGATACAGGATTGGCTGATTCAAAGGAAGGGCGCGAAAACAGGGTGATACAGGATTGGCTGATTTAGAGGAAGAGTGTGAAAACAGGGCGATACAGGATTGGCTGATGTTTGGGTGGAGGCTCTTTTCCCCCTTCCCCCACCACTTTCAGTTTACTGCTCTAGAGGCATATACATTTTAAAATGACGTATTGGTTACAAAATGGAGTCCCTCAACATATCCCTGGTATATACCATTCCCGATTTTGAACTATGCAATATTTCCTTGCTTCTGTTCTGATGAATGCCTCCGGGTCCAAGTATAAGCATAATCAAGTACTCTGGGATTTCCATTCTTTTCCGAGTTAGCTACAGTTTTTTTGTGTGATCCACACAGTCGAAAGCCTTTGCATAGTCAATGAAACACAGATTGACACTCCTCTCGTGCTCTCTACTTTCAGTCAAGAGTCATCTAAGATTAGCTATAATATCCCTAGTACCAGGACCTTTACTAAACCCAACCTGCACATCTTGAAGTTCTCTGTTGATGTGTTCTTCCAGTCATTTTTGGATAATATTCAGGAGAACCTTGCTTGCATGTGATTTTAATGATACAGTTTGATAATTTCCTCACTTGGGTCATCTTTCTTTGGAATGGGAACAAATATAGGTCTCTTCTAGTCAGTTTGATAGGGTGGTATTAATAAGTTCAGAATTCTCTATATATTTATCAGTTATAAAACTATAGTTATATAATTATAAAACTAACAACGGTTTTCTGAGGTAGTTACTTAGCCTCCACATCCTGTTTCCTGTCTTTAGTCATGTTTCCCAGTCATATGTAAATTGTATCTTAATCTGTTTACCAAGAAGGGGATTGTGCCTCTCCTAAATTACTAGTAGTTAAATATGAACTATTCTTTTCAGATGTAAAGATTACCTTTTTTTACAGACAAAAGTGCACTGTTAAATGAGCTAGGGTTTCACCCTAGTATAAAACCCAGTGACCACTCCCAGACAGAGAGGCAGTCTTGGAGGTGACTCGCTGTTTCCTAGATGTGTGTAATAAAGTGTGTTTATGGATACTGCATGATATCAGTTTGTCTTATTGGTGATTGACTACAGAAAGAACCCCTTGCATTCAGTAACATTTCTGGCGACCCACAAAGGGACCTTCAGACTCACCTGGTAAGTAAAAACTTCTTGTTTTTGCTTGCTAGGGAATTCTGAATCTCGTGGATAGGAGGACCCCAAGAGCAGAATTCTCAAATATCCAAAGGCACCACTGAGATCAATAGACCTTTGAGAGATCAACTCTTGGCATCCTCCATCGCCTTCGCGAATCCATGCACTTTTTATCTGATAACTGTCTGTTCTGGCCAGCCCTGGGAAATGCAACTGTGTGCCTGTAACTGGTTACCTGGGAGTGGTTTGGCGTGAGCAGTCCATTCCAATCTGACTGGTCCCGCATGAGCCTCCCATTCAGATCTAGGTGAGTGGGTTAGCATGAGCTGCCCACAGAAATCTGGATGAATGGGTTAGCATGAGCTGCCCACAAAGATCTGGATGTAGGTTAAAGTGAGTCACTCACTCCAAATCTGTATCTGTTGCACAGGCTGAACCTATAGGAATGGAAGTTGAAGCTTTTCATTCTTCGTTTTACAGGCTCGGAAGCTGAAGCTCTCTGCTCTTCATTCTTTTTAGCACTTTGACTTATGCCTGCTTGTATCAGATCTGATTGAAGTTGTATTTAATGAAGTGAAAGTTATATATAATAAGTAAAATCTGTGCTCTGATAAGTAAAAAATTATATTTCATGTGTAAAATTCGTGCTGTTATTTAATAGGTAAAAGTTATATTTGATGAGTAATATTTGTGCTGTATCTGATGAGTGAAAGTTATATTTGATAAGTAATATTTATGCAGCCTACAATATGGATTGAGGCTCAATGTCAAGAAGACAAAGATTCTCACCACTGGACCAATTGGCAGCATCAGGATGGATGGTGAAGAGATTGA
>NW_006400217.1:378062-394898 GCF_000299155.1 Elephantulus edwardii | reverse complement strand
AACAACAACAACAACAACAACAACAATATTTATGCTGTATCTAATGAGTAAGTTATATTTAATAAGTAAAATTAGTGCTGTATCTGATGAAAGTTATGCTTAATAAGTAAAATTTGTGCTGTATTTGATGAGTGAGTTATAGTTAATGAGTAAAACCTGTGCTGTATCTGATGAATGGAAGTTGTATTTGATGAGTAAAATTTGTGCTGTATCTAATGAGTGGAAGTTCTATTGGATGAGTAAAATTTGTGCTGTGTCTGATGAGTAGAAGTTTTATTTAATGAGTGAAATTTGTGTTTTATCTGATTAAAAGCTGTATTGTTATTGTATCTGATGATTATGTACCTGTATCACATCTAGGGACTGCACATGTATTAACTGTTCTTTTGTTCATTTCATTTTAGATCACAGCTCAAAAGTAAGAACAAAAGTTTCCATTCTGTTAAAAGTCTGGTAAAAAAAAGAATTCTGAATGATTGGCCTGTTTGCTATTATCCTTAGCCAAAAGAATATTTTTTATTTTAGTGAAAATTTAGCATTTTTACGTTATTCAGGTTGTGGTAAAAAGAGAAAGTAGCCTTTGTACAGATTGTTATTATTCAGCAAGTAATATTATTTCACCAGAGGTCAAAGAAATTGAATAAGATCTGTATACACAGGCATTTAATATTTTATGCTATAAATGCTAAATGAGGGCACAAGTGAAAGAAAGTATAAATTTTCAGATAGTGCCCCAATCAAGCCAGTGAGGTGTTTTTGGTTGTTTGGTTTTTTTTGATATGTCAGTGACACTTAATAGCAAAAAAACCCTAAAGTAAGTGTCACTCCAGGAGAACTGAGGAAGAGCGACTTAGATAATTTTTTTCCTTTTGTTTCACCTCATATCCTTTCAGCCAGCGATACTCAGAACAAGGCCAAACAATATCCTCTCAAGTAGTTATCCAGAGACGCTATAATATATATACATAGGCAACCCTAAGATCTTATGAAGAACATTTTTTTCCTCTGCTTCAGATCAGTCAAAATGAGAAAAATAAAAATTACAGACTCTTATGAAGGTGATTATTAAAATATTAAACATAATAATCACTATTTTCTTTGCTAAGTGAGCAAATTCAGCTTTTCTTAATCTAGCTTCTAGCTGGTGAAGAGACAAGACAAATAGTAGCAGCTTGCCTTCATGGAAATTATTTGAAAACAATTGGTTCACTAAGCCTCATTCGTAGCCAGATGGGAGAAGCCTATGGCAGAGGGAACATAAAAAGTACAGTTTCTAAGACCAAGAAGAAAGGAAGCTCCAAGCCTGAAAAGAACCGGAGCCATTCTGCAGCAACCAAATGGAAATCCTTTCCTGTTTTTGAAAGGCTGCATCAAGCTTTCTATAAGTACGCAGATCTTGGCTCAGAAAACTCTGCTAGAGTCGGAATGATTAACCTGACTTTTGTTTCCCAAAGCATGTCTGACATTAGGAGACTATAAAAGATGGACTGGGGGGGGGGGGGGGAAAAAAAAAAAAAAAGATGGACTGAGCCATTGGCACAAACTCAGCTCAGCATGGTTGACATCACACCCGAGGTATCCAACAACCAAGAATGCCAGGCACCTCCAGATAATGCTGTCTTTGGAAATACACCCTGAGCATACTCCAGAGGACCCACCAGACTCCTCAGCCCCTTAGACTAATGGATGGGCATTCCCACCCCAATGGTTCAGTAAAAGGGACTAATCCAATATTAGGCCATTAATGACGAGTCCTGAGCTCCCACCATGTAGCCTTTTGGGGCAACAGGGAGATTGCGATGGGGAGAGAGGCCCAACCAGTTCTACTGCCCAGCAGGAGCGGCTGCACCCAGGAAAGGATTCCTGGACTGGGTGCAGGGTCAAGGACCCGGAAAGACTCCGACCAGGAATGGGTTCTCACCTCCTTCCAAGAGCACATGGGGCTAAGATGTGAAGCCAGGAGGGAACTGGTCACCAGGGTATGTGGGGATAATAAGAAAGCAGAACTAAGTCAGGCTTATAAACCGTGGGTGCCAAATCTTCATGGGCCAGGCCTTTTACACTATTGAGTGCTGGGGCTGAGAGATGCCTTAAAAACTGTGGTGCTAAGTGGCTGCGGGAGCCCAGGCTGTACAAACTGTCAAGTTCTGGTCCTGCAGAGGAAGCCAGCTGTTGCAAACTGAAGTGTTGGACGCACAGAAAACCAGACTCTAAACTGAACTGTAAAATGCCAGACACCTCCAGATAATGCGGTCTTTGGAAATACCACTGAAAGTAAGATGATCAGACCCCAAGAAAAACCCCAAGAGTAAAAAGGAGACCAGATAAAAACAAGGGGGAATATATTTTACAAAGAGCAAAGATACTAGAAATCAGTCTATCCAAGGGAGGGCTCTCTTTAGAAGAATTGCCTTCCAGTGGAAAAGATAAAAACTTGCTGATTTATCTAAAGAGGACCAGAAAGGCCATAGTAGAAGTAGTTCAGTCTGGTTTGTCAGTAATTTCTATCATCCTGTTCCTTTCTTCAAGCACACACCTAAGACCCCAGGCAACAGTGACTACAAGGTCTCAGAAAGAACAAAAAATTAGTTCTTCTTGAAACTCTGCTCAAATACTTCAATGAAAAACTAGAAGTCTTTCACAGGCCGTGCTTTGCAAGAACATAAGAAATAATCTGAGGAAATAAAGATCAAGTTTAAACTACTGAAAGCCTACAGAGTGACAATAGAAATAAAGTTGACAACTAAGCCCTGTCAGGAAACCTATGGTCAGGGGTTGCTTTGGCCTTGCTCTGAATTAAAGCAGCACCAGAAGTAGGCTTAAATTAAGCCCATAAAATTGTGCATGAGAAACTTTATGTAAGCCATCTCCTCTAGTATACCACCTCTGAAATCTACTAACACCTCTGAAATCCTTTTTCTTTGTAACTCACAAGTTTGTTCTCTCTAGGTTTGTTCCCCTTTCTATAGGTAACCTGAACAGAATTTTGTTCCAGATCCTGAGCCTTGTTCCAGAGACAGACTGCCAGCTAAGGAAGCAAAGTTCAACCAGCCACTTCCACTGACTCAACTTCGCAAGTCGAAAAATACTCTCCCTTAATTTTGTTTATGTTTACAAACAGATAATTAAAAAAAAAAAAATTCATGTACCTTAAAATTAGTAGAGCAGAATTGAGTCTTCAATCATAACAGAAAAGTTCAATAGCTAAAAATTAGTAAATTTAGAACAGTGCATCAGTATAGTTACTGGTATAGTAACTAATGCTGTTCCTGCCTATTATAATGTCATTAAAGTATTACTCATATGTTAAATCATGTGCAGTAGGAAAAGCAAACAGCAACCTGTAAAACTCCTTTGCTTCCTGATGTTTGTCTTCTAATTTATGTCTGCATTCCCTATTTACTAGAGATATTTGAAGTCCAGAGAATGCCATGAGAATATTTTCTAACTGAACAAGGCAATGCAGCTTGAACTCAAGACCACCAATTAAGAGTTAAAGTGGACTCCCCTTCCCCTCCATCTCAACACCCCAATTCAGCATGAAGCAGAGAGTCTGCACCCCTATTCCCAAATGGGGAACCCACAAATAACTCCCCCAAGAATCAATCCAGATGTTTGTCTTACAGATATAAGACTTATATAAAAAGAGGGGGAATGATGGGGTGCTATTAATAAGTTCAGAATTCTCTATATATGGATCAGTTATAAAATTATAAATCTAACATCAGTTTTCTTCAGCCTGCAAAACTAGTTACTTAGCCTCCAAATCCTGTTTCCTGTCTTTCAGTCATGTAAAGTAGTTTGATCTCTCTGAGGCTGTTTCCCAGTCATATGTAAATTGTATCTTAATCTGTTTAGCAAGAAGGGGACTGTGCCCCTCCTAAATTACTAGTAGTTAAATATGAACTATCTTGTGTTTCATTGACTATGCAAAGGCTTTTGACTGTGTGGATCATAACAAACTGTGGCTGACTCTGAGAAGGATGGCAATCCCAGAACACTTGATCATGCTAATGAGAAACCTATACATGGACCAAGAGGAAATCATCAGAACAGAGCAAGGAAACACTACATGGTTCAAAATTGGGAAGGGCGCACGCCAGGGATGTGTCCTGTCTCCATACCCTTTCAACCTGTATGCAGAACAGATTATCTGGGAGGCTGGGCTCTATGAGGAGAAATGTGGGTTCAAGATTAGCGGAAGATCTATCAACAATCTGCGTTATGCAAACGACACAACCCTGCTTGCTGAAACTGAAGAGGACCTGAAGCACTTGCTGCAGAGGGTCAAGGACAGTAGCATTCAATATCGATTGAGGCTCAATATCAAGAAGACAAAGATTCTTACCAATGGACCAATTGGCAGCATCAGGATGGATGGCGAAGAGATTGAGATTGTTCACAGCTTTAGTCTGCTTGGGTTCACAGTCAACACTCTTCGGCACCAGCAGCCAGGAAATTAAGATGTAATGCGATGGCAAAGTCTGCTGTCAGGGACCTCTCCAAAGTACTGAAGAGCAATGGTGTCTCTCTGGAGACTAAAGTGTGTCTGATACAGGTCATAGTCTTTGCTATCCCTTGTTATGCATCAGAGAGTTGGACAATGACTAAGGAGGAGAGAAGGAGAATTGATGCCTTTGAGCTGTGGTGCTGGAGAAGAGTATTGAGGGTACCATGGACTGCTAGGAAACAAACAGATTCATCCGATTCATCCTGGAAAGGGTTAAACCGGGCGGCTCCTTGCAGGCAAGGATTCTGAGGCTCCATCCAACATACTTTGGACATATTGTTTTGTTTATTTTTTTACCTTTCGTGATTTTTTCCCTATAATTATATTTTATTAATTTCCATAAACATTGACAGAGATTTTGGGTTTCCATTCATTCACCGCTGCACCATTCTCTCTACCCTCCTCCCAGTTTGTTCTTGTCCAAATGCCACAGTGCTTGTCAAAGCCAGTTCTGATTAATCTTCTTTGTCAGTGTGTCCTTTGCCATGAACATGTATGGCCAAGCACTTTGGACATATTGTAAGGAGAGACCAAGTCTTGGAGAGGGACATCATGCTTGGTAGGGTGGAGGGACAGCACAGGAGGTAAAGGCCCTCTACTAGGTGGATTGATTCAGTGACTGGGGTAATCAAGATGGGTGTACTGGAGACAGTGCAATTGGCACAGGACAGAGCAGAGTTTAGGGCTATTGTACATATGGTCACTATGAGTCGCAAGTGACTCTACGGCACATAACAACAACATTCTTTTCACATGTAAAGATTACTTTTATTGACAAAAGTGCACTGTTAAATGAGCTAGGGTTTCACCCTAGTATAAAACCCAGTGACCACTCCCAGACAGGAAGACAGTCTTGGAGGTGACTCGCTATCTCCCAGATCTGTGTAATAAAGTGTGCTTATGGATACTGCAATCCGTTTGTCTTATTGGCAATTGACTATGGAAAGAACCCCTTGCATTCATTAACAAGTTGGTCAGGTGGCTGTCCTCCAGATTTCTTGGACAACTTGGTGAGTGCGTCCAGGGCAACATGTTTGTTGAATATGTCAATTAATACGTTGTCAATTCTTAGGGTCCTGTTTTTTGCCAATTCTTTCAGAGCAGGTTAAACGTCTTCCTTCAACACCACAGGCTCCTGCTCATACATTGTTTCATTAAATTCTTCTATGTCAGCCAACTCTTCTTGGTACAGTGACTCTGTATACTCCTTCCACTGCCCAAGGCATCCTTACATATTACAATTTGAGGCTTTAATTTGTTCTTTAGTTCCTTCAGCTTAAGAAATGCAGAGCAAGTTCAACTCTTTTGATTTTCTTATTTCAGGTCTTTGCACATTTCATTATAACACTTTGTTTTGTCTTCCAGAGCTATCCTATGAAATCTCTGTTCAGCTCCTTAAAGTCTTGATATCCTCCCTTTGTTTTGGCTTCTCAGTGCCTTTGTACAATATTCAGTCTCTTCTGATATCCATCTTGGTCTTTTCTTCCTCCTCCTCTATCTTTTGTAATGAACTTTTGCATTCTTCATGGGTGATTAGTTCCTTTATCTTAAGAAATGCTGAGATTGGTCCTGTAGATTTTCTGACTCCAGCTCCTTGCCCATTTTATTATAAGACTTTGTCTTCCTGAGCAGCCCTTGAAATCTTCTAATTTCTTCCCTTTTCTTTGGCTTCTCGGTGCTTTAGCACAATATTCAGAAAGTATTGTGTTGACCCAGAATTTCATAAAACAATATATGATCAAGAGGCAATGGTGATGAGAAGGAACCCTGGTGGCACAGTGAATAACATTAACAGGCTTTTAACCAGTAGGTCAGCAGTTCAAACCCACCAGTTCAACACAGAAGAAGCAACAGTGATGAAGAAGTACAGGCTGCCCTGAAAGACTTGGCAGAAACTAAGGTCCCTAGGAATTGATGGAATACCAAGTGACATATTTCAACAAACATGCTACCCTGGAGGTGCTCACCAGGTTGTGCCAAGAAATCTGTTGTATAACGGTATGGCCAACTGACTAGAAGAGATCCATATTTATTTCCATTCCAAAAAAAGATAACCCAATAGAGTGTGGAAATTATTGAACAATATCACTAATATTACACACAAGCAAAATCTTGCTGAAGATGATCCCAAAATTACTGAAACAGTACATTGACAGAGAACAACCAGAAATATAAGCTGGGCTTAGAGGTGTCATGGGACTAGAGACGTAATCGCCAATGTCAAGTGGATTTTGGCAGAAAGCAGAGTGTACTAGAGGGATATCTGTGTTTCACTGACTATGCAAAGGCATCAGATTATGTTGATTACAACAACTTGTGGCTAACCTTGAGGAGAATAGGAATCCCAGAACTTGACTGCGCTCTTGTGAAACCTACACTTGGACCAGGAAGCAGTCCTCAGAGCAGAGCAAGGAAGCACTGCATGGTTCAAAATCAGGAAAGGAGTGTGTCAGGGATGCATCCTGTCTCCCTACCTTTTCAATCTATATGCAGAATAGATCATTTGGGAAGCTGGACTTTATTAGGAGGAATGTGACATCACAATTGGAGGAAGACTTATCAACAATCTACATTATGCAGATGACACAACCTTGCTTGCTGAAACTGAGGAGGACCTGAAGCTCTTGCTACAGAAGGCCAAAGACTATAGTCTTCAATATGGCTTGAAGCTCAACATCAAGAAAACAGAGATTTTTACCACTGGGCCACTTGGCAGCAACATAGTAGACAGAGAGAAAAAAATTGAGGCTGTTAACAATTACAGCCTGCTCAGCTCCACAATCAACAAGTAACAATCTTGGCACCAGTAGCCAGGAAATCAAAAGACGAAGTGTACTGGGAAAATATGCTTTTAGCGTATTTTGTCAGCAAAGAAGTCAGTCTAGAGAGTAAGGTGTGCCTGACCTACGCCACGGTCTTCAGAAGTACTTGCTTTGTATGTACCAGAGAGCTGGACAATAACTAAGGATGACAGAAGTAGAATCAATACCTTTGAGTTGTGGTGCTACAGAAGAGCCTTGAACATACCATGGACTGCTAAGAGATCAAACAGGTCCATCTTTGAGAGGGTGAAACAAAGTTTCTCCTTGGATGCTAGGACTTTTAAGCTCCATCTCACATACTTTGGGCATGTGGCCAGGGGGGACCAGTCCCTGGAGAAGGACATCATGCTTGAAAGGGTGGAGGGGCAGCACAGGAGAGGAAGATGCTGGATGAGAGGGACTGAACCAGGGTAATGGGGTAAGTGTGTTGGAATTAATGAGACTGGCTCAAGATTGGGCAGGCTTCAGAGGTGTTGTATAGAGTCGCTATGAATTGCAGGTAACTTGACAGCACATAACAACAACTTACAAAAAGAAAACTATACAACCTTACTGCAAAAAATTTTTAAAAATCGAAGATCTACATAAGTGGAAGAACATACTTTGCTCTCTTGAATAGGAATTAACATTATGAAAATGTAAACACTGTCAAGACTACAGATAAAATCTCCATCCAAATTCTATTAGCTTTCTTTAAAGAGATGCAAAAATCAACTAATTCATATGCAAGACAAAAGAGAGAGAAAAAAATGTGAAGAAATATCAACTATTAACTTCATACAGAAAGGAAAGAGAACTCTGATAAGCAAAGTAATTCGGAAAAACAAAGTATGAGGTCTCACATCCTTCAATTTTATAACATAATATGCAACCACAATATTCAAAACAGCTTGGTACTGTTAAACATATCAACCCACTTATGGACAGCTGATCTTTGCCAAAGGTAAAAAAAATGCTAACCAGACAAGCTCCCTAAAACTATAAAGGATCATTTAGGAGCCCTAGTTTATAGTATAAATAGATTACCAATTATATTAAAATATGCATAAACAACAGTGGATATATGAGATAAATGGGACCTTCTAAAAACGGAATTCTCATTTAGGTACAAAGATTTTTTTCAAAACTCATGAGAAAAGAAGCTACTAAATGGGGGAAAGACATTTGGTAACAACAATATGTAATATGAGAAAACTAACACCTAAACAGAACAATTAAAATCTGGGCAGAACAGACATTTCACCATAGAAGACATCCAGACAGCCAATAAACACATGAAAACAAGCTCTTGTTCACTAGCCATTGTTGTCATCAGATGTAGCTGCCTCCAATGCACAACAAACGGAAACCTTGCCTGATGTTGTGCCATTGTGACAATCAGTGCTTTAGTCCACTGCTGCAGTCACTGTGTCTACCCAACTCACTGAGGTCTTTCTTTTGCTGATTTTCTACCTTTGCAAACATTAAGTCTGTAAGTATGGCCTCTTACATTAACATGCCCAAAGCCTGTGAGATTAAGTCTCACTGTCCTTGTCTTTAAAAGAAGCACCTTTCTCTAAGGGTGCTACATCTGTCCTTCAGTTTTGTGTTGACAGTCCATAGCATATTCAATACTCTTTGCCAATAGCTCAATTCAAAAGCCATCAATTTTTAAAAAAGCATAAATTATTCTTTGTTCAACTTTCATAAGGTATATGAAGCAACTGAAAATACCAGATGAGAGTGGTCTCATGGCCTACTGGCAAATAGCTGTGCTACAATCCCAAAGGCAGGCAGTTCAAGGTCACCAGTTACTTTGCCGTAGAATGGGCAATCTCCTCCCATGCGATTAACTTCCTCTGAAAACCTGCTGGAGGGCAAGTTATGGGTTGATCGTTTCTGACTCCAGGGTACACGACAAGGCTAGGTGAACCTTTAAAGTAATATTCTTGCTTGCTAATACTTGAAAAGGTCCTTGATGGAAGATTTTCCCAAGACATTATGTCCTTGGTTTAATAATTCTCTACTGACCAGGGCACTAGAATTGTTAATTTCTTGACTACTGCTTCCACTAAGTGTTGACTGTGGATGAGAGATGCAGATCAAAATGACAATGATGTATCATCTCACCTCAGCAATAAGATATAAGACAGAAAATAATAAAGGATGTGGAGGATGGACTTTCATACATAGGTGGAACTACAAATGGTGGGAAATGTTGAAAATAAACTACCATTTGATCCAGTAACTCCAATGTGATGTTGTTGTATATCATCAAATTGGGACCTACTCTTAACCCGACCGTCCAGTGATTTTTCAGACTGCTCATCTTTCTCCAGCAGAGCACCTGGTAGATCTGTACTATGTGCTTCTGCAGCTTACCACTAGGACAACACAGCTCCCTATAATCCCATTCCAAAGAAATAAGAGCTGGACATAGCAGATACATACACAACCATGCTAATGCAGCATTATTTACAACAGCAAAGAGAAAGTAGCAACTTTACTGCCCATCAGTAGATTTATGGTGCATATATACAATGGACAAGTGTGCAGTGTTAGGAAAGAATTCTAAAAACACAGCAATGAACCTGGAGAACATTATGGTGCAATGAACCTGGAGAACATTATGGTAAGTGAGATGTCACACAATAGGACATGTATTATATATGACAAAATTTACAAATTATGTGTCTCAGTAATTTCATTCACTTCAGGTTTTTTTAAGATATTCTAGTAAAAGTTAACTTTTTTCTTTTTCAAATGTCAGGTTCTAATTGACCCTGAGTTGATTCCAATTTGTAGGGACTCTGCAGGACAGGGTTCACCTGTCCCAGTTTCCAATGCTGTAACTCTTTACAGAAACAGCCACTTCTTAAGCAACTATGGGTTCGATCAACTTACTTTTCAGTTACCATTGAGCATTTAACTGTTGTGCTACCATAGTTCTATTATAGAAC
Organism: Elephantulus edwardii; assembly: GCF_000299155.1. NCBI lineage: Eukaryota > Metazoa > Chordata > Mammalia > Macroscelidea > Macroscelididae > Elephantulus > Elephantulus edwardii. The sequence goes on along the minus strand of NW_006400217.1, from coordinate 384,627 downwards.
ATATTTTTACAATGCAAAGTTGGGAAAGCAGCTTCGTCAAGTAGATTTAAAGGCTGAGCAAGGTTTCCTACTGAAGGGCTGAGAAAGAATTTAACAGTCAACTTGGATACTTGTCTTTCCACTCCACTTATGGACCCTGAAACATCAAGCATTGACTGGGCCAGACATTGTGACGTTGCTTTACAGACATTACTTTATTAAGCTGTTACTAGTCGCCTAACCTAAACATTGGCTATATGAATTACACAGCTGCTCTATAGAAGGCAGTCTCCACCAATAAAGATTTACAGTCCTAATGGATGTAACCAGAAATAAAAACAACTCCACAGCCGTGGGTTTGGTCTTTTTTAATCCAAGACCAATGTAACCCTAGAAGCATAGTGGTTGATCACTTGTGTGCTAACCAAAAGGTCGGTGGTTCAAACCACCTCTAGTGAAAATGATGAGGCAGCCTGCTTCCATAAAGATTTGCTGCCATGGAAGCTGAGAGGTAGTGCTAACGTGCTCAACAAGGTCACTGAGGGGAATTAACACAACAGCAAGGAACTTCTGGATAGGTAATAACGCTTAGGTAACAACTTCGTAAAGACCAGAAAAATAGATCTGGAACAATATCACAACAAATAGATGCTTGATTATTTATAAAAATGTGTGTGGACCTTGAAATGTTGCCAAGGCTGTTGCTCTTTTATTAAAGCCCCTTTCATTAGTTTAGCTTTAGTTTATTTACTTTAACCTGTGGATCACAGATTTGAAAATTCCCTCCCAAAAGCTCATTTTTCTCTTCCAGGAATTCCAAACTAGTGCACATTCTCTGATGCCCTGAGTTGATCATCACTTCAATTCTACTCAAAGCCAGTCCCTTCAATTCAGCCCCTCTTCTCCATCCCTGCTTCCACTCAACTCAGGTCTCCTCCCCTGGATAAGGCCTCTCCTGTTAACAAGCACAAAGCCTGGTCAACCCTGCAATCAAAACACACTGAGTCGGTGAAATGGGGAATAAAGGAAGAGCTGTGCAGATGGTCCTTTTCGGATTGCTATAGGAAACTTGGGAATTTCTAAACACGCTTTATTAAGTCTTAACACGCAAAAAGCAAACACACGCTTGTAACGCCACCTAACAAGATAAAGGCAGACGCCTCAGGTTGCTCCTGACAATAGGAGCGAGGCGTGGGAATCAAGCCTTGATCTGCGCGTTGCGCAAGTCAGTGTCGCTCTGCATCCAACACAAGAACCACCGTGACGTCCCGTCAGCCTGGGCGGCGGGAGATGACCCCGCGACGTCCCATCGGCCCGCGCGCGGGCAAGGACCCCCGCGACATCCCGTCAACCCGCGCGTGGGGAGCTCGGTCTGGTACGGGACAGTGCGAACCTCAGGCCCATGGAAGGGCTCGACAGCTGAAGCTCATAGGTGGGCCTGAGTTGTTTCAAGACTCACCTGGGTTGGGGGCTCTCCTTCCTCTTCGTCCTTTCAGGGGGTCCAGGCGAGCAGTCAAAGCCCCGAGACCGTACAAGGAGCCCGCGGAAGCGAGTATTACGAAGAGGAAACGCCTCTTGAAGTCCTAGTGCAGCTTCCCGCGCGTGGCTGATCTCTGCGCAGACGCCCTGGAACACCTCGCAATAGTGCCCGCCTTCCGGTGACCGGCAGCTTAGTCCGCCAATGGAGCGCTAGTGAGAAGGTAAATCAGCCAATGGAGATGGCTTCCGGGAGAGAGGCGTTCCCAGCAGTAGCTGGCAAATCCGCGCCGGGAGTTTTCCGTAGTCGCACTGATCACAAACTCTACCCTGGTTAGTTCGGCGAGATTTCCCTGGTTGGATGAAACTTCCACCGGTCACTTCCCCAGCCATTACAAACAAACAAACAAAAAAACCACCCCAACTTCAAACTATATCCAACTCAAGACTAACACTTAGCTGACCCTCCAGTGACTTTGGGGGGCTGTAAATGTCATGGAAGGAGAGTGCCTATCTTTCTACCCGGGAGCCACTGGTGGATCTGAACTGCCTGAGAGACATCGCCTTTGGTTAGCAGAGAGGCCCGCTTCCCACTGGGCCGCCAAGCTTCCCAGGAGCCGCAGGCCGGCTAGCAGCAACCCCTTTAAAACGCAGCTAGAGAGCGTGCCTGGGGCCTAGGTGCGCGGGCTACGCGCTCCGGTTGTCTCGCAGGCCTCGTGCAGCCTCGGGGACTCCACCAGGACACAGTCAGTTAGGGCATGTGGGTACTCCGGCACTACAGGTGTTCATCTGGCGAAAGAATGCAGCTGGCACAGAGCCTCTGTGGGAGTCATCTTCCCAGCTGACATGGAAGGATTGGAAAAACCACTACTGGTCAAATAGGAACTTTCCTAAAAAAGAAAATGAGGAGAGGAAGGTGTAAGGCTGGGAAATAAAAAAAGTGTGCCAAAGGGCAATTCGCCTTCTTGAGACCTGTGACTTGAGGGGCTTCTGCCTTTGATCAAAATCTTATAGTTCCAAGTCTGGCTCAAAGTTTGGCTAGTATCTTAATTCTGTACTCAAGGTTACAAACTAGCTGCTGTCCGGGACTAGTATGAAACTGGGTGATAAAGAAAAGTCATTCTGTTTTTACAGACCCAAGATTTTCAGTTCCTTGCTAAAGTGAAGAACACTTTTGGGCACACCGAGATTCAGAGGTTTTGCAGTATATTTAGGGTGTTGTTATTCCATCATTCAAGGAATACCTTCTTGGTATTCTCAACGTGAATCTGCCGGCACTCCCAATTTCAACACAGATTTGAAAGGTGCCGTCTGCATAACGCAGGTTGTTGAGTCTTCCTCCAAACCTGATGCCGCATTCCTACTCAAAGCCCAGCCTCTCAGATGATCTGTTGTGCGTATAGATTGAAAAGGTATTGTGGCAAAAAATGCGAAATTTAAATACTCAGCCAATACTGGAAATTAACAAAACTTTTATTACTCGCGGGACAAGAATATCAGCTATTGCCAAGACCGTTCCATTCTGATCCCAAGAGGAAGCAAATACTGGGTTTATATACAGAGATTGGGCATAGGGGTTACACAAAGTTCACTGTGGTTGACAGTTGAAATCTCTTCACATTCAGGAGTTGTTGTTTCTGACCTATCATGATTGTCCAGGCCTCGGGCTAGGTACAGTATATAGTCAGGGAGTGGTAACCAAGGTGGGTCAGCACATACTAGGGAACATAAACCTTAGCAACACGCATTATTGCCAAAATTACTGAAGCGTACGTTTCTTAAAATGACTGACAGAACAAAATGGCTTCTCTGATGCTAACATATAAAATGACTTCTCTAATGCTTAGCATTTAAGCTGCTACTACATTCCCTCCTCCTGTTTGTACACACTCAAACCACTGAGTGAGCATTAGGGTCTTTAATTACCAGGGGCTAATAATACAGAGATAAAAGAATGAAGTTTAACAGACTTAATCTGAGTTTGAGCACACTGGATTATGATTAAGGACACCTTGTCTGAGAAGGGGGGGAACAGAAGTATTAGGGATCTTGAGATCTCAATGAGTAAAGAAGTTAATTAGGGATTCTAATTAAACATTTTCCAAAACTAAGACTGTGTGGATTTTTATTCTGTTGGGTTTTGAGGTTCCTTTTTAATTTTTGCAGAATCTTAATAATAACATATGACTCTCATAAAAGCAACAGTTTTCTCTTACAGCAGCACACAGCCCCTAAGAAACAGACGTGAATTTTGTCAGTTCTTCTGTACAACTTTGGCTAGGAATTTAACTTGGTTATGCAGAAGGAAAATGGCACACTGAAGGCTGTTAAGATACTTGTATGTTTCTATAAGCTAACATTCACCATTTAACCACACGATGCAGAGACAGTTGTAAAATGTATTGGACCATTAGTTAAATTGGAAGATCCTCTCTTCAACCAGTACTCTGCTCTACCCAGGGCTCCTCCTTTCTCTCATCACAAGCCACTGGCTACAATCCTGCTGGCCACTCTGGTCTCCATGTTCTCAATGCACCTGTTCCTCAACATGACCCATCCTGGACTTGTTTCTGATTACTGGCTTTGCCTAGGTGCTAAGCCACTCTACAATCTATAAGTCAGTATGTACAAAACCTGACATTCTTGATACTTCCTTAAGCTATTTTGCCTGCTAAGCCACTCTACAATCTATAAGTCAGTAAGTACAAAAACTGTCATTCTTGATACTTCCTTAAGCTATTTTGCCCCTAATAACACTTAGCTAACTAGTGCAGATAGCCTCTCAAAATGTCTTCTTCAAAGGTCACTAGTAACCAGGGCTATTTTATGTATCTTTGGTTAAGTACTCTCTCAAATGTATGTTGATAGAGGCCAAGAAAGGCAAAGATTTACTAATATGCTAGGCCTTGGGGTTGCCATACACACCTACCTTCCCTGTAATACCTATTCTTTCAGATATGGCTTCTCTCACTTTTCTTCTCTAGTAAGATAAAAGGTTAGGTACGTCCATCATTCAGAGAGGGATCTGACTACCAATGGGAAAGGAGAGCAAGGGATGGAGTGAATCATTTGAGTGCAAGTTTACTGCACTAGAAAACTCCTAGGTACATAAGAAGGTGGATACAAAGATATATGGGACATACAGAGATCTCCAAGGAACTTCAAGCCCACACATGTTGAAAGAGAAAAGGACCTATCCTCAGGGCCAATGGAGAAAGCCTGCTGCTAGAACTAGTGTCTTGAATTTATACATAAGCTTCCTAAACTGTGAAGAATAAATTTTCATTTGTTGAAGGCATTCATTTCTGTTATAGCAACACTAGATAATGAAGACACAAAGCATAATGTCCTCCTCCAGGAACTGATCTCTCCTGATAATATATCTAAAGTGCAGATAAATCTAACTGTCCTTATTATTAGAGAACTCTGGCGGCCTAGTGGTAAGATGCTGTGCTACAATCACAAAGGCATGCAGCTTGAATCCACCAGCTGCTCCACAGGAGAAGGATGGGCAGTTTCCTCCCATGGATCAACAAGCTCTGAAAACTCACAGAAGGGTTAGTTATGCATCAATTCCAACATGATGGAACTCAACACCAATAACATCCTTATGACTAAGGAGCACTTATACTTCTTCCAAGGCAAATTTGTTCATTCTTCTAGAAGTGCATGGTACTTTTCATTTTCTTTTCTAATACCATAAACCCAAAGGCATTTGGACATTGAGTGAGTGGATTTTATACAAATAAGAATTTATTTGTTACAAATACCTCCTTTTAAAAACACAAATGGCAACTATGCATAAAGGCATTATCTGATTAAATGTGCAGGAATCAGATTGACTGTCTCAGAGGGGTTGGGGCAGGAAGTCATTGGAGAAGCCCAGTGTTGGCAATCGAAACCAGACCAGGTGCTGGTTGTGGCACAGACCATGAATTATCATGTTCAAGTTCAAATTGAAGTGGAAGAAAATCAAAACAAGACTGTATGATCAAAATGCTACCTTGAGTCTATCCCACTGGAATTTTAAAACTATCTACCCACTCAAATTTCAAAACGATCTCAGGAACAGGTTTGAGGTCTTGAGCACCAATGAGCATAGACCAAATGAGCTCTGGGAGGGTATCAAGAAAATCGTCCATGAAGAATGCAAAAGATCATTACAAAGGCTAAAAAAGAAAAGACCAAATGGATGTCAGATGAGACTCTGAGTATTGCATTAGAGCACCGAGAAGCCAAAGCTAAAGGAAGAAGCCAAGAAATCAAAGAGCTTAATAGAAAAATTCAAAAGGCAACTCAGGACAACAAGGCAAGATACCATAATGAAATGTGCAGAGATCTGGAGTCAGAAAATCAAAAGGGCCGAACTCGCTCAGCGTTTCTTAAGCTGAAGGAGTTGAAAAACAAATTCAAGCCATGGGTGGCAATACTTAAAGATAGTTTGGGTAGAATGTTGAATGATCCAGGAAGTATAAAAAAAAGATGGAAGGAGTACACAGAATCAATGTATCAGAAGTAATTGGTTGACACTGAGGAATTTCGTGAAATAACATATAAGCAAGAACCTATGGTGATGAAGGAGGAAGTTCAAGATGCTATGAAGGAATTAGCAAACAACAAGGCTCCAGGAGTTTAGTGTATACCAATTGATTTATTTCAACAAACAGACCCTGCCCTGGATGGACTCACTAAGTTGTGCCAGGAAATCTGGAGGACAGCCAGCTGCTCAACTCACTGGAAGAGATCAATATTTGTTCCCACTGCGAAGAAAGGTGACCCAACAGAGTGTGGAAATTATCAAACAACATCATTGATATCACATACAAGCAAGATTCTGCTGAAAATGATCCAAAAACATCTGGAACAATATGTCAACAGAGAACTGCCAGATGTGCAGGCTGGATTTAGAAGCAGTTGTGGTACTAGGGATATTTATAGCTAATGTAAGATGGATCTTGGCAGAAAGCAGAGAATACCAGAAGAATGTCTATCTGTGCTTCATTGACTATGCTTTTGACTGTGTGGATCACAACAAGCTATGACTGACTCTGAGAAGAATGGGAATCCCAGAATATTTGATCGTGCTAATGTGAAACCTATACTTTGACCA
>NW_006400217.1:372878-377227 GCF_000299155.1 Elephantulus edwardii | reverse complement strand
TTGGCACAGGATAGAACGACATTTAGGGCTCTTGTACATAGGATCGCTATGAGTCGCAAACGACTCAATGGCACAACAACAACAACAGCATCCCAAGAATAAACTTCTCCAACAATTGCTTCCACAGATGTAATCAGGCTGATTCCTATCCATAACATCAGGTGAAATCTATGTGTATAGCCTGTGTTTATGTTTCTTATAAAAGGTATTTGCTATTAATAAATCTTTGATTATGTAGAATTCTATCATTTTATCCCCAACCTCATTTCTGCCACCAAGTCCATGTTTTCCCACTATGGTCCTTCTTCCTGGTTCCCAACTTTTGTATTCCAGTCACCCATTATTGTTAATGATTCTCGGTCACATGTTCCATCTATTTCTCACTGCCAAAGTTGGTAGAAATCATCTATTTCCTCCTCTTAGGCTCTGTTGATGCATAAATTTGAATGATAATGGTATTAACAGTATTATATTATTAATAATGGTATTACTTGTATTATAGTATCCTGTCACTCACAATATTGCATTTTAAAATGGATCTAGAAATGGCCTTTTTAACTATGAAAGTGATCCCATTTTTACTCACTTTTGCACGTCCAGCATATTAGGTCATATGATTGTCTGACTCACAATTTTCCATGTCAATCCATCTCATTTTGGCAATACCTAATATGTTAATATTAATGCATTCCGTAATGAAATGTGCAAAGAGCTGGAGTCAGAAAATCAAAAAGACCGAACTTGCTCAGTATTTCTTAAGTTCAAGGAACTGAAGAGAAAATTCAAACCTTGAGTTGAAATACTTAAGGATGCTTTGGGCAGAATATTGAGTGATCTTGCAAGTATTAAAAGAAGATGAAAAGAGTATACAGAGTCATTATACCAAAAGGAATTGGTGGACACAGAAAAATTTAATGAAACAACATATGAGCAAGAGCCTATGGTGATGAAGGAAGAAGTTCAGACTGCTTTGAAAGAATTGTCTAAGAATGAGGCCCCAGGAATTGATGGTATACCAATTGATATATTTCAACTATCAGATGCTGCCCTAGATGTGATCACTAAGTCGTGCCAAGAAATCCGGAGGACTGACTGGAAGAGATCTATATTTGTTCCCATTGCAAAGAAAGGTGATCCCACAGAGTGTGGAAATTATCGAACAATATCATTAATATCACATGCAAGCAAGATTTTGCTGAAGATTATCCAAAAACAGCTGGAACAGCATATCAACAGAGATTTACCAGAAGTGCAGGCTGGATTTAGCCGGGGCCATGGTATTAGAGATATTGTAGCTAATGTTAAATGGATCTTGGCTGAAAGCAAGGAGTACCATAAGAATGTCTTTCTTTGTTTCATTGATTATGCAAAGGCATTTGACTGTGTGGATCATATAAAACTGTGGCTGACTCTGTGAAGAATGGGAATCCCAGAACACTTGACTGTGCTAATGCACCAGCAGCCAGGAAATTAAAAGACATATTGCAATGGGAAAGTCTGCAGTTAGAGACCTCTCTAAAGTGCTGACGTACAAGGATGTCAGTCTGGAGACTAAGCTGCGCCTGATACAAACCATAGTCTTTGCAATCACTTACTATGCATCAGAAAGCTGGACGATGACTAGGGATGATAGAAGGAGAATTGATGCCTTTGAGCTGTGGTGTTGGAGAAGAGTATTGAATATACCATTGACTGCTAGGAAAACAAACAGGTTTATCCTGGAGAGGGTGAAGCTGGGCTCTTCCTTGGAGGCAAAGATTCGGAAGCTTCATTTGACATACTTTGGACATGTTGCAAGGAGGGACCAGTCCTTGGAGAGTGACATCATGCTTCGGAGGGTGGAGGGACAGTGCAGGAGAGGAAGACCCTCGATGGGATGGATTGTGAATGACTGGGGTAATAATGGGGCAGGTGTGTCGGAAACGGTGAAATTAGCACAGGATAGGCAGAGAGTCACAGGTGACTCGACAGCATATAACAACAATTTCTTTCTTAATGATGCCCAGTTTTCCTATATTCATGCTTCTCACATTCTACATTCTAGTCATGAGTTTCTGTTTTCAACTGTTCCTCCTCCTTTGTGTTTCCAAATTAGAGGGCTCAGCCTCAGTTGCCATATTTGTTATTCTACTCTTTGGGTGCCCTATAGTCCATAGGACAATGACTGAGAATGACAGAATAAGAATAGATGCCTTTGAATTGTGATGCTGGAGAAAAGTCTTGAACATACCATGGACTACCAAGAAAACAAGGAGGTCTGTCTTGGAGATGGTGAAACCAAGTTTCTCCTTGGAAGCTATGATTGCGAAGCTCCATCTCATATTACTTTGGGCATGTGGCCAGGAGGGACAAATCCTTGGAGAAGAATTTCATGCTCGGAAGGATTGAGGGACAGCGCAGGATAGGAAGACCCCAGATAAGATGGATTGATAAAGTAACTAGGGCAATAGCGGTAGATGTATTGGAGTCACTGAAACTGACTCAGAACAGGGCAAGCTTCAGATCTGTTGTATGTAGAGTCACTATGAGTTACAGGCACTTGACAGTACATAACAACATCCCAAGAATGGGTTTCAGGCACTGAACAATAATGGTCAAAGATCAGATGAGTTGTGGAATGACATCAAGGATATCATTTAGAAAGAAAGCAAAAAGGTCGTTTCAAAGCCAGGATGAGAAGAAAAGGCCAAAATGAATGTCAAAAGGGACTCTGCCACTGAAATGTAAAGAAGCCTCAACTAAAGAAAGAGATGGTGAAGTAAAAAAGTTGAACAGATTTCAAGGAGCAGCAAGAAAACAAAGTATTATTTTAAAAATATACATAAAGCTGGAGTTGGTAAATCAAAAGAGAAGAACTTATATGCACTTTCCAAGCAGAAATAACTGAAAAACAAAGAATAAACTTGATTTGCAATACTGAAAGATGTTATTGACAAAATATTGAATGATCTAGGAAGCATCAAAAAAAGATGGAGGCCAATAGTGTTGGAAGAATTTAACACAACACTCTCACCAAAAGATAGGTCAACTCAAAAGAAACTTAACAAAGACGCTGAAGATCTAAGCTACAGTCAGCCAACTCGACCTTGTGAATGTATTCAGCATACTGCACCCAACTAAAACTCAATTCACTTTCTCTTCAAGTGCACATGGTACATTCTCCAGAGTTGATCATATATTAGAACACAAACCAAGCCTCAACAAATTAAAAAACATTGAAATAATGCAAAGTATCTTCTCAGAACACAAGGTCATAAAACTAGAATTTAATCACAAGAGAATAAAGCTTGCAAAACTGCCAGTGTGGCTGCTTAATAACACCTTGCTAGAACACAATAGGATTATAGAAAAAATAAAGAATGAAAGAAAAACTTCCTTGAAATAGATGAAAATTCAATGGACCAAAACCTTTGGGATGCAGCTAAGTCATCTGGGGCAGTTCATAGCAGTAGACACGCATATATAAAAGGTAGAAAGAAGCAAAACTAATTATCTAACTGAACACCTCCATCAAATAGAAAAAGAACAATAATTTAATCCCACCGCCTCTAGAAGAAAGGAAATTATAAAAACAAGAATTTAAATCAAGGAGAGAGAAAACAGGAAAACGACTGACATTATCAACAAGACCAAGAGCTGGTTCTTCAAAAGGTCGATAAATTGGGAAACCATTGGCAACTTAACAAAAAGAAGAAAAAAAGAGAAGACACAAACAACTCGATTAAGAAATTATAGAAGTGACATCACAACAGAACCAGAGGAAAGTAAATCTATAATATCACAATATTATGAAAAGCTTTACTCTCATAAAAACCTAGAGGAAAACGGATTAATTTCTTCAAACTCATTCGCTACCAAATTGACACGGATGGATGTAGAATACTTGAACAGACTCAATATAAAAGAAGAAATTGAGCAGGCATAAAAATACTCCCCTACAAAAAAAGAAACAAACTCCTGGAACAGATGGCTTCATGGCTGAATTCTACCAAACATTTAGAGAAGATCTATTACCAATCCTAGTGAAATTATTTTAAAAACTAGAAAAAGAATGAACACTCCCAGAGTAGGATATAACCCTAATACCAAAACCAGGCAAACACATTACAAAAAAAAAAAAAAAGGAAAGAAAACTACAGATCAATATATCTCATGAATATGGATAAAAAAATTCTTAAAAAAATTCTGGTCAAGGGGAGTGCTGGTGGCCTAGTGGCAAGGAGCTACAACTACAATCCCAGAGGCGCACGGTTCAAATCCACCAGATGCTCTGCCGGGGAAGGAGGGACAATCTCCTCCTGTACCAGTCAGATCTGATTTGACGGTACACTCACACAAAAATAATAAAA
>NW_006400217.1:342002-369088 GCF_000299155.1 Elephantulus edwardii | reverse complement strand
CTGGTTGTTGGTGCATATATTTGAATGATAGTGGTATTCACTGGACTTCCTTGTATGCGTATAGATATTATCCTGTCACTGACAATATTGTACTTCAAGACAGATCTAGCAATGACTTTTTTAACTATGAAAGCAACTCCATTTTTCCTCACTTTTTCATCTCCAGAGCCTCTGACTGGCATTTAGAAATTAATAATAAATTTTAAAAGTCTCTAGTCAATAGAATCCAACAGCATATAAAGATAATTCATCCTGACAAAGTGGGAATCATAACAGGTATGCAAGGATGGTTCAGTATTAGGAAAACAATCAACATAATTCATTACACTAACAAAGCAAATAATAAGAACCACATGAGTATGGCAATTGATGCAGGAAAGGCCAATTTCTTGACCTTCTCAAAAGATTATTTAAATAGATTGACAAGATATAATTCAATATATACAAGTCTGAGGGTTTTCTCTACAGTAACAAAGAAAACACAGAGAAGGTAAATAAGAAAGCCATACCATTTACAATAGCCAAACAAGAATTAAAATACTTAGGCATAAACCTAAATAATGACATAAAAGACCTTTACAAAGAAAAGCTACTAAGCACTTCTGTGAAAAACAATAAAAGACCCGCATAAATGGAAAAATATCCTCTGTTCATGGATAGGAAGACTCAATATAGTGAAAATGACAATCCTACCCAAAACAATATACATGTGTATAAAAATCCCAATACAGATTCCAAATTTATTTTTCAAAGAGATAAAAAAGGCAATTGGCAAGTTTACTTGGGAAGGAAAGAGACTCTGAATAAGCAAAGCACATCTGAAAAACAAAAATGAAGTATGAGGCATACCACTCCCTGGCCTCAAAACCTACTACACAGTAATAACCAAAACAGCATGGTACTGGTACAATGACAGGCACATAGACCAATCTAACATAATTGAAAACCCAGAAATAGATCTATCTATCTATCTATCTATCTATCTATCTATCTATCTATCTATCTATCATCTATCTATGTTGTTTTAGTTGTTATGTGCTGTTGAGTTGCCTGAGACTCACAGCTACCCTATGTATAACAGCACTGAACCCTGCCCTATTCTGAGCCAACCACATTGTCTCTGACACATCCACTCCCATTTCCCCAGTCAGAGTCAATCTATCTGATCCAGATTCTTCCTCTCTTGCACTGTCCCTCCTCCCTACCAAACATGATATATCCCTTCTCCAAGGACTTGTCCCTGCTTACAACATACTCAAGTACGTCACATGGAGCTTCAGAATCCTTGCTTCCAAGGAGCAGCTAGGTTGCATCCTCTCCACGATGAAACTTTTTGTTCTTCTAGCAGTGGATAGTATATTCAATTCTCTTCTCCAACACCACAATTCAAAGGCATCACTTCTCCTTCTACCATCCCCAGTCATTGTTCAGCACATTATTGCGAAGACAATGGCCTCGAGTAGGCAAACCTTAGTCTCTAGACTGACATTGTTGACCTTCAGCATTCTGGAGATGTCCCTGAGAGCAGAATTTCCAAATGAAATTCGTCTTTTGATTTCCTGGCTGCTGGTACCAAGAGTGTTGATTGTGGAGCCAAACAAGCTGAAGCTGTTAACTATCTCAATCTCTTCTCCATATATTTTGATTGTGTTTCCATATCTGTCCATTGGTGAGAATCTTTGTTTTCTTGATGCTGAGTTTCAATCCATATTTAAGGCTGTAGTGACAGCAACATGATGTGTTCAGAATCACAGAAATCCTGATAGCTTGAGACTTAAGCCATCACATCAAGGGCTGGTCAAGGGGAGAGGGGTGTTGAATGGTGTAGGTAAAAGTAGGAAGGGATGGTGCTGGAGTAGGCAAAAGGTGAATTAAAAAACAAAGAAACAAAAACCAAACCAAACAAAACATGTAGCAAGGGTGAACAGTAACATTGAATCTTTTGGTCATTTTTCTAATCAGGTAAACGTCTTTCATTGCTCTTTTTTGTAAAATTTTTGTCTGTCAACTATTATATAAAACACACACACACCCACACACCTATCCACCCCCACACACACACCCCCCAAACAAACACACAAATTGAGACAAACTAGGAAGAAGGATTGGCTATCACTTCCGAAATGACAGGCCTTCGAAAACCCCATGTACAATAGAGTACACTTAGACTAGAACTTGGCCTAGCAGACATGGCAATTGAGTCTGAGATCTTAGAAATGGAAACACAAAGAAGGAGGAACAGATGTAAGCAGACACTAGTGATTGGAATGTGGAATGTGAGAAGCATGAATGTAGGAAAACTGGACATTGTTAAGAAAGAAATGGAACGCATAAATATTGACATACTAGGTATTGGCAAAATGAGATGCCTTGGCATGGGACATTTTGAATCAGATGATCATATGATCTACTATACCGGGGATGAAAAGGTGAGAAAAAATGGGGTTGGTTTCATAATTTAAAAAGTCATTTCTAGATCCATCCTGAAATACAATGTGGTGAGCGACAGGATAATATCCATACTCATACAAAGAAGTCCAGTGAATACCACTGTCATTCAAACATATGCACCAACAACTAGCGTCAAAGAGGAGGAAATGGAAGATTTCTACCAACTTTTGCAATCAGAAATTGATCAAACATGCAGTCAAGATGCATTGATAATGATGGACGACTGGAACACAAAAGTTTGAAACAGGGAAGAAGGATCAGTAAGTAGCTGGAAAACATCGACTCAGTGAGAGAAATGAGGCTGGAGATAGAATGATAGAATTCTGCACATTAAATGATTTATTCATTGCAAATATATTTTATAAGAAAAATAAATGCAGGCTAAACACATGGATTTCACCTGATGGCATGCATAGGAATCAAATCTATTACATTTGTGGAAAGATTCACTGGAGAAGCTGTGAAATATCAGCTGTGAAAACCAGGCCGGGTGCTGATTGTGGGACAGATCACCAACTACTCATATGTAAGTTCAAGCTGAAGTTGAGGAAAATTAAATCCACAGGAACCAGAACTTGACCTTAAGACTATTCCACTCTATTTTCGAAACCATCTCAGGAACAGGTCTGAGGCCTTGAGCACCAATGAGAGTAGACCAAATGAGCTCTGGGAGGATACCAAGAAAATCGTCCATGAAGAATGAAAAAGATCATTACAAAGGCTGAAGAAGAGACCAAGAAGGATGTCAGATGAGACTCTAATATTGCATTAGAGTGCTGAGAAGCCAAAGCTAAAGAAAGAAATCAAGAAAACAAAGAGCTGAACAGAAAATTTCAAAAGGCAGCTCAGGACAACAAAGCAAGATACTATAATGAAATGTGCCAAGAGCTGGAGTCAGAAAACCAGAAGGGTCAAACTAGCTCAGTGTTTGTTAAGCAGAAAGAGTTGAGAAACAAATTCAAGCCACATGTGGTAATATTTAAGAATCCTTTGGGTAGAATGTTAAATGATTCAAGAAGCATTGGATTTTAAAAGATGGAAGGAGTATACAGAGTCACTGTATCAGAAGGAATTGGGTGACATGGAAGAATTTAATGAAACAACATATGAGCAAGAACCTATGGTGATGAAGGAGAAAGTTCAAGTTGCTCTGAAGGAATTGGCAAAAAACAAGGCTCCAGGAGTTGATAACATACCAATTGACATATTTCAACAAACAGATGCTGCCCTGGATGTGCTCACTAAGTTGGGCCAAGAAATCTGGAGGACAGCCAGCTGGCCAACTGACTGGAAAAGATCAATATTTGCTCCCATTACAAAGAAAGGTGACCCAACAGAGTGTGGAAATTATCAAACATATTAATATAACATGCAAGCAAGATCTGCTGAAAATTATCCAAAAATGATTGGAGCAACATGTCAACAGAGAACTGCCACATATGCAGGCTGGATTTAGAAGAGGCCATGATATTAGGGATATTACAGCTAATGTTAGATGGCTCTTGGCTGAAATCAGAGAATACCAGAGGGATGTCTATCTGTGCTTCATTGACTATGCTTTTGACTGTGTGGATCACAACAAGCTATGACTGACTCTGAGAAGAATGGGAATCCCAGAACATCTGATTGTGCTAATGTGAAACCTATACTTGGACCAAGAGGCAGTTGTCAGAACAGAGCAAGAAGACACTACATAGTTCAAAATCAGGAAGGGGATCCATCAGGGATGTATTTTGTCTTCATACCTTTTCAGTCTGTTTGCAGAACAGATCATCCAAGACTCTGTGCTGTACAAAGAGGAATGTGGAATCAGGATTGGTGAAAGAGTCATCAATAACATGTGTTATGCAGATGACACAACCCTGCTTGCTGAAACTGAAGAGGACCTAAAGCGCTTGCTGCAGAAGGTCAAGGACTGCAGCCTTCAATACCGATTGAAGCTCAACATCCAGAAAACAAAGATTCTCCTCACTGGGCCAATTGGCAGCATCAGTATGGATGGTGAAGAGATTGAGATAGTTAACAGTTTTAGTTTACTTGGCTCCACAGTCAATACTCTTGGTAACAGCAGCCAGAGAATCAAGAGACGAATTGCACTGGGAAAGTCAGCTGTGAGGGCTCTCTCAAGAGTGCTGAAGAACAACGATGTCCGGCTGGAGACTAAGATGTGCCTGGCTGGGCTACAATCTTTGCAATTATGTGCTATGCATCAGAGAGTTGACAGTGACTAGGGATGACAGAAAGAGAATTGATGCCTTTGAGCTGTGGTGCTGGAGAAGAATGTTGAATATACCATGGACTTCTAGGAGAACAAATAGGTTTGTCCTGGAGAGGGTGAAGCCAGGTTGCTCCTTGGAGTCAAGGATTCTGAAACTTCATCTGACATACTTTGGGCATGTTGCAAAGAGAGGCTGGTCCTTGGAGAGGGACATCAAGTTTGTCAGAGTGAAAGGACGGCACAGGAAAGGAAGACCCTTGATGAGATGTATCAGTTCTGTGATTGAGGTGGTGGGAATGAGGTTTGGGAGATGGCAAGGTTGGCACACGATAGAGCAGAGTTTAGGGCTCTTGTACATAAGGTCACTATGAGTCGCAAGGGAGTCATTGGCACATAACAACAATAGCAAGACCTTGATCTTCTTCAGCAAATGCCTCATGTCCTCCTCAGTTTCAGCAAGCAAGGTTTTGTCATCTGCATAATATATGTTGTAGATGAGTCAATCCTGATGCCACATTCCTTCCCATATAGTCCAGCCTCCCAGATGATCTGTTTCATATATAGCTTGAAAAGGTGTGGAGACAGAATGCATCCTTGGAGTACACCTTCCTGATTTTGAACCATGCAGTGTTTCTTTGGTCTGCTCTGATGGCTGCCTCCTGGTCCAAATACAGGTTTCACTTAAGCACAATCAAGCATTCTGGGATTCCTATCTGTCTACAGTCAACTGATATTTGACAAGATAATAAAATCTATCAATAGGAGCAATGACAACCTCTTCCAAAAAAATGTTGCTGTCAAAACTGGACTGCTACCTGTAGAAAGCTGAAGTAGAATCCACACCTCTCAGCCTACACATAAAACAACTCAAGGTGGATCAGTGACCTAGGTGTAAAGTCCAAAATAATAAAGATAAGAAACTAAGGGAGACCAAGAAGAAGCCTTAGCCTATGTGATAAAGAGTCTCATGAAGACAGTCAGAAATACACAACTAGGAGAGGATAAAATTGATGAATGGGACCCTCTAAAGATTAAATCTATGTGCGCATCAAAAACTTTTTCCAACATGGTGAAAAGAAAACCTGTTGCTGTTATGTGCGTCAAGTTGAATGCAACCCATAGAGACCTTATGTATAGCTGCTCTGCAGCCTGTACTGTCCTGAGCCAATCTCATTGATTCTGACACACCTACTCCTAGTGCCCCAATTACTGTATTAATCCATATTATTCGAGGTCTTCCTCTCGTGCACTGTCTCTCCACCCTTCCAAGCATGATGTGCTTCTTCAAGAACTGGTACCTCCTGGCATGAGCCCAAGTATGTGAGATGGAACTTCAGAATCCTAGCCTCCAAGGAGAACCTTGTCTTCACCCTCTCTAAGACAGACTTACTTGCTTTCTTGGAAGTCTATGGTATGTTTAAGTCTGCTCCAGCACTACAACTTGGAGACATTGACTCTTCTTCTGTCATCTTTATTGTCCAGATCTCTGATGAATACTACTGACTGGGGGGTGGGGGGGGGAAATAAAAAACCAAACAGATAACACCATTTCAGACTAGGGTCTAATAATAAAAATCTACAGAATAATACAGGGCCTCTACAAACAAACAAACAAACAAAAAACTTGATAAATACAAAATGGGCAAAAGGCATGGGATAACTTTTCATAGAGAAAGACATTCCGATGGCCCGCTGATACATGATGAAATACTCAAACTCACTGACAATAAGAGAAATGTAAATCAAAACCACAGTGAGATACCATCTCACCTCAGTAGCTGTGGCAAAGTTTAACAGGAAAGGAAGCAATAAATGTTGGAGAGGATGTGGAGAGGTAGGAACTCTCATACATTGTTGGTGGAATTGTCACTCTAGAAGACAGTTTGGTGTTTCCTCAAAAGCTGAACAGAGAAATTAAATATGCCCTAACTATTCCACTGCTAAGAATATATGCCAAAGAAATTAGAACTTGGACACAAATGGACATTTGTACATCAGTGTTCATAGCAGCATTATTCACACTCGCAGGAACATGGAACAAACACAAATGTCCAACCGCAATTGGAGAAATTGTGGTACAGTCACACAATGGAATAACATGCAGCACTCGGGAGCATCGATTTAAAAAAATTACTATGTAACTTGGGAGAGACATGAGAGCATTATGAGTGAAGTAACTTAGTCTCATAAAGACAAATACGGCATAAGACTTTTTTCATTTTTTATTTAAATAGCATTCAGTTTATTATAAATAATTAGTATAGGCTTCCCATATTCCCCCCTTTTGTTGTTATCATAATTATGTTATCTGCATAAGATTTTATTGTAGAAATAGAAAGATAACTCATAAAATGTCTATAAGGCTCCAAGGTGGGGGGAAGCAAGGGTGAACAAGTTGTAGGAAATCATAGGGTTGTACAATTTGGTGAGTGGAGGGAAGGGGGTAAAGAAAATGGGATTTGGAAAGATAGGGTAATGGGCATAATTCAAGGGTGATCATCAACAACCTGCATTATGCAGATGACACAACTTTCTGAAACTGAAGAGAACTTGAAATGTTTGCTACAGAAGGTCAAGGACTGCAGCCTTCAATACTGATTGACGCTCAACATCAAGAAAACAAAGATTCTCACCACTGGGTCAATTGGCAGCATCATGATAGATGGAGAAGAGATTCAGATTGTTAATAACATCAGCTTGCTTGGCTCCACAATCAACACTCATGATACTAGCAGCCAGGAAATTAAAAGATGAATTACATTGGGAAAATCTGCTGTCAGGAACATCTCCAGAGTACTGAAAAGCAGTGATGCCAGTCTAGAGACTAAGTTGTATCTGATCAAGGCCATGGTCTCTGCAATTACTTGTTATGCATGCAATAAAGGGCTGGACAATGACTAAGGATAATAGAAGAATCAATGAATTTGAGTTGTGGTGCCAGAGAAGAATATTAAACATAGAATGGGCTGCTAAGAGAACAGACAGCTGGGAGAGGGTAAAACTGGCTGCTCTTTGGAGGCAAGGATTTTGAAACTCCATCTCACATACTTTGGGCATGTTGCTAGGAAGGACTAACCCTTGGAGAAGGACATCATGCTTGGAAGGGTGGAGGGACAGTGCAAGAAAGGAAGTCTCTGGACGAGATGAATTTACTCAGTGACTGGGATAATGGAGGTAGATATGTCGGAGATAATGAAATTGACTCAAGATAGAGCAAGGTTCATAACTGTTGTACATAGGGTCACTATGAATTGCAAGCAACTTGACCGCACATAACAATACAACAAAGAATGGGAATGATTGCATGAAACACGATGTGAATAAAGTGTAGTGTGAAACATAATGTATACAAACTTCATAAGCAAACCAAGATGAATTTTTTTTAAAAAAGAAGGAACATACAACCTCAGAGTCCAAAAAGAAAGGAATGGATAGAAAAAAAAACTGTGATACATTCACACAATGGAATAGCACACAACATTTAAAAACAATGAATTCATAAAACATTACACAACATTGGGGGCCCCAAAAGACATTATACGGAGTGAAATTTCTCAGTCACAAAAGGACAAATACGATAACACTACTGTTATAAAATAGTACAGACTTGGGAGGGTTGAGAAAAGAATGGGAAAAGAGTAGATAATGAACATGCATTAGATCAGATGAGAACTGTATGAAAGGAATATAAGATTAGGCATTATATGTATGACAACAATCAGGCGCAAGGGATGCATTACAAGGTAGGCTGGGGGAGGAAGAGATGAAGAGCAGAAATTTGTAACAAAGAAAAATTTTTTTCTTTAAAAAAGGAAATTTCTGAATTCTCAAGGATTGTTTGGTTCTCTTGATATTTTTGTTCATTAATGCTCATCTTCCTAACCCTCAGTAAACTGTGAACTCATAAGGACAAAGATGGCTGTCCTTTTTGTTCACTGTCTAGAAGGCACCTGAAGCATGATTAGAGTCTTTTCTAAATATGTGTGTGTTTTACCTAGAAATAGCAAAACCTTACTTTTCCTATGATACTTTAAAAATCATTTAAGCATAACTTCTTTACATCTCGGCCTAGGTTTGGAGGCTATTAGAAACAGATTTCAGAAGCATGACATATGGATGAGTGTTGTGATTGTGTACCTTGGAGGTGGATCTGACCCATAGCTGACCTTTCAACAGGTTTCAGAGACAATAAGTCGCAAAGGAAGAGATTGTCCATCCTTCGCCTGTGGAGCATCTGGTGGATTAGAACTATATACCTTTGTGTTGGCAGCACAATTACTTACCATTAAGCCACCAGAGCATCCTTCTTGGACGAGTACTTAGGAGGCAGATAAGAATAGCATGTACTTGCATCTTTAAAGTTACTTTGTATAGTATTACAAAACTTTTAGATATTCCAAGATTGGCCACGTTTTCTTAAAGCAATAGATGCTCAAGGAAAAGAATCTGCAGTGAGAAAGAAATGAAGTAGTAAAATTTCCGTCAGGAAGTATGCATAAATTTTTAATTGACTGAAATTGATATCATAGTTCAAAGCCATCAGTGAAAACTGACATTTTCTACTTTGAGGTGTATATACAGATATATCTGGCAAAATTCAATTGTTATGCTTCCGTACTTAACAAGAAACATATAATCTTTTTATAAGCAAGAAAGTGTTTTATAGGAACAAAGAATAAGTACATGAAAAAAGAGAAACAGGGGAGAAGAGAAAGAAGAAAAAGACAAAGTACTGACTATAATACTAGTCCCCAGAATTAATCCCAAACATGTATCTTACCAGATCTTTCTTTGGATGAGTTTGCATATTTGTTTTCCTTTTCAACAAAAGAGAAATCATTATACTACATATTAGGTAAAAGAATAAGTCATAATAGTTGTTGTGCAAGAAATTTTCAGTTCATCGGATTCTAATAAAGGATATTAATGATATGGTAAGGATTTTGGGTTAACACTGTTGATTAATCTGCTTAAAATAGAATTCACTTTATTATTTCCTCTCAATATAAATTTTTGCAGCACTTTTTGAAGATTGTTTTACACCTTTTTGAAAGTTGACACAGAAAGTTCTTTTCCTGGTAGTGAGAATCTAATTTGTTGGCATGAGATAAATTAGCACACTGGCTGCTTAGAATGTTCAATCTTTGGACCCTAAAATTAAAGCTTTACTATAAATAAATCTTCTGCTCAAAAGGAAAATAATGTTCTCCCAATCCTGGGGTGACTGCTGCAATGGGCTTTTGTGTGTCAGGAAGTGTGAGGATGGCACAGAATAGAATGGGGTTCAGATCTTTTGTTCATAGGGCCACTATGAATCATACTTGATTCGACAGTGCCTAACAACAACAACAATCCTGAAGATACTGTCTTTTTTCTGATTAAAACAAGGGAAGTGGGTTTTTCTGTTTTTCTATAAAGATCTTTTCTTGCCTGATTCTTCTACTTATGACCTTTGCAGATGCAAAATATAGGCTTGCAAATAAGCTACCTAAAAAGCTTTCCAGCTCTAATAGAACTTGTTGCAGCCAAGGGCCAGGCAAAAGAAGAGTGGCCTTACATATCTTGGAAGATCCTGAAGGGAGAAAAAGTGGAATTACTAGGGAGGAAGGGATTTTGTTCTCTGAAGAAGTCTATGATGTAAAGAAGTACTTCCAGTGAATCGCCAGCAACATTTCAGTTCATCTTTACTCAGTTTACCTGGGACTTCTGTTACTCTAAGAGAAAAACACAAAAGCCTTTTTTTTTTGTATTTTTAATTGTTTGGTACATAATTTGTTAGGTCTTAATACATTTGGAACTTTCCACTATAGTTCATAGAAAAAAAAATTTATTGCTAATCTTAGTGTATTTATAACTAAAGTCAACATGGATATGAAAAGGCATGTCCAAGCCCTGCATATGGAAAAGACTACTGCAGTGGAGTTATGATAGTGTACTCTCCAAGTGCCCTTCTCTGAAATGACAATAACTATCAGGCTATGACTTTATAGGAGACTTTAAAGTGGGTTCTCTGTCAAAACTGGTATTAAATAAAAGCGGTTTTGACCATATTCATTCTCAGGATCTCTGTCAGGAGCTATAGCAGTAGGAAAAATAATATTTCCTGAATAAAAGACAAATCTGCTTAGATTGTACAAATCTCTTATTTTCAAACTCAGCACATGTGAAATACTCCTCATCCTTTGTGCCTTCTGGACTGGTGCTTCTTCACAAGACAGTGCCTCTTTCTAGCATCTAGTCAAGGACTCTTACCATGACAGTCCTACAGTGAGAGTTCTCTATAGGAGAAGAACCAGTGAACTACGGATATCATAAAGTAACTACTTTTTCTGTAAGATGATGATAGATACAGGGTAGAAGAATATTCTTATAAGAAAAGTCAGGTATACTTGATAGAGGTTGTGAAAGGTTCTGCTTGACTTATTAACTCTACTTTTCAGCACTTGACAGAGTGTGTGTTGAATTGTACTATCTGCCCAGGGAATGATGGGCTTTTTTCAGTTTTAAAATTAAAAGAAGGCAGAAATTTTTCATTATTCTCCTTTTGCATTATTTGCATCTTAACCTCTTATCCTTTGTTCAAAGATTAGCTACAAAGAAAGAAAGAGGAAAGAAGAAACAAATGATAAGGAGTTAGCAATTTATTTATAGAATCAGAAGTTCCACGAAGTTACCAGGTGAAAATATTGCTTTCCCTTCTCCTATCTTCTTAACATTTTTTCAGTGCTCCCTGTAAACTGTGACAGTACATGGATATCACATCAAATTAGAGTGAGGAGCTGCACATAGTTGAAACAAAGTATCTGATGAAACTAAAGCTACTCTGTGGAAGCTCTGAAGCCTTAGTGGTAAGGATTTGTGTTGCAGCTCAAATACACCAGCTCCTCCACAAGAAAAAGATGAACATTCTCCTCCTCTGTGATTTACAGCCCTTGAAAATCCTCTGGAATGTCAGCTATGAGTTTATTCCAACTTGACAACATACAACAGTACAACAGTCTATAGTCATCTATTTATATTGCAGATTTGTTACACTATATGCTATATTTGCTGTTACAGTTATTGTTAGGTGCTGTCAAGTTGACCATGATGCATAACAACTTGGTGAACAACAGATCCTGTCCTGTTCTCTCCTTGTCATCTCTGACACACCTGAGCCCTTTGATACAGTCGCTGTGTCAATCTTCCTGATTTTGACCCGTGCAGTGTCTCCTTGCTCTGTTCTGACGACTGCCTTTTGGTTTAAGTATAGGTTTCACACAATCAAATGTTCTGGGATAGATCTTGAAAATGCTGTTTTCTCCATTACATTCTTAGAAAAGATCCAGCCACAGTTTGCTTTCACAGGGAAGTATCTTAATTACCTTTACAGTCTTAACCACAGGGTTACCTGAATTCATCAGCCTACTGCCATAACATGGTCAGAAGAAACTTAGACTTCATCCAGATATCCAGTAAAATTATACATTAAATTGAGTATCCTGATACTATCAAACACTGAAGAACAGGCGAGGGATGATTTGAAAACAGTAATTGCCCACATGACCAACAGAGGTTGATTGGTTGTTGTTGTTTTGTTCTATTGAGTTGGAACCAACACATACTTGACCCTCAGGCTGGTTTTCAGAGGCAATTAATTACTTGGGAGGAGATTGTCCATCTTTCTCTTGCCTAGCAGCTGGTGGATTTGAACCATATGCTTTTGGGGGGCACCTTCTGCAAGCTGCTATTCTGTGCTGGGGTTCATGTGGTTGCTCCAGTGGGCAACCAAGAACGTTGTCCTTGGAGTGTCGTGCAGCTGGGTGGCAGACAGGAGCTGTTTGAGGTCTCAGAGAGGTGGCTAGGAGCATGCCTAGAGTCTGCAGCTCCCTGAGCCTTGGACAAGGCAGGGAAGCTGGACCCAAGAAGGGCCTGCATCTCTCTGTCCTGGAACCACTTGGTTGCCCAGACCTGGGAAGAAAGGGCTGTGTGACAAGGGAACACCCCTCATTGTCGAGAATTCAGACTGTTAAGAAGCTGATTGTCCCTCAACTGTTTCAATGCAGTATACATACTTTATCCAATTTTTCTCAGTCTCAAACCAACCCTGATGTCAGTCCTGTTCTACAAAAGTGGCACCATGCAGCTCCTGTCCTTTTGTGACTGAGATTATTTCACTCAGCATAATGTCCTCCAAGGTCACCCATTTTGAATAATATTGCATGAGTTCCTTATTTTTCAATTCAGCGTAGTATTCCATTGTGTGAATATACCAGAGCTTCTCTATCCATTAATTTGTTGATGGACACATAGGTTGTTTCCAGCTGTTTGAAAGTGATACATGATTGGGTTTTATGGTTATGACAAGAGTCCGGAATGAAGGTTGCATAGTGGAGTGTACTCGGGGCGGGGATAGGGGGCAGATTCTATACCAATGAAATAATTTTACTTTTACTTTTCAAAGAGAAGAGTGAACTTGGGGGAGGGGTTGACAGGGAGAAAAACGCAACAATGAATGTATGGAAATCCAAAATCTGTGTAAATGTTCATTAAAATTAATTTTAAAATATGAAAAAGGATAAAATAAAATGATAACATCATAAAATTTATACTAAAACAAAACAAAACAAAAAGCTGATTGTGCAGGAAGGGCCTGTGGAACTGGGAGAGGGTCAAAGGTAACCACCCCTAGAAGCAGACTCTGAAGAGGTGGAAATATGGGGAATGTGGCACACATCTGCCTGCACTTTTATTGCCAATGGAGTCCTCATTGAGGAGTTCTGTTCACTTGATATTTTTGTCACTGGGTGTTTGTACTGTCTGAAGTCAAGGGGCATGGTGGCAATGCTTCCTTGGGCGCAAAGTGGTGCCCTGAACCTGGATCCCAGTCTTCTCACCCTCACTTGGCACGTGCCAGGGAGGAGGGCCCAGCAGAAGCCACATCACGAAGAGAATGGGGATGGACAAGGATCCAAGACTACAATGTTGGGCTGCAGGAGAAAAGGAGATACTGGCAAAGAGGGTCTGGAAGCTTCCAGAGCAGCTGTGGATCATGCACCATGAGAGGATGGGACAGAGAGAATTTAATGTGTCTTCTCTCAACCAGCCTTCTGAGATGGCCACACTGGCTCAAGTCTAGATCCCAGAGGCCTCTCCTGTCCAAGCCTGTCTGCCCTTGACTCCATCTGCTCTGACAGCTCAGCTCTGGGCCTTGTCTACACCACACCTTGTTTTGCTGTGCTTGCATCTCATCCTACCTATTGAGCTACTCTCTCTTTAACACCCAGCACAAACAGTGCCCCTCTGGGAAACTGCGTCCAGCCGGGTACCACTCAGATGAGGTGTGAGCCTGTTCTGCTCTCCAACCATGAGCTCAGTCCACTACTTTCCTCTCTTGTCAGCCTCTGTACCCTCCCTCTGTACCACCACCTTATACAAGGCCCACACAGTGCACACATCCAGACAACACCAGAAGCTTCCTCAAACACTGCCCATAGTTCCCTTGGAGGCCTGCTCTTCCAACCCCAGGCTCTCCAAGGCCAGGATTACATGGATGATCCAGTTGGACCCGGGCAAACAAACAGTAGGAGAGGTGCTTTGCAGTTGAAGTGTGTGGTGACTGCACTCACCAATGGGAACAGCCCAATGGAATGAACTGGATGAGAGCAGTAATTTTGCTGTTGAGTGGGTACTCATTTTCAGCTCCTCACTCCACACCCACCTACCTGCCTGCCTGCCCCTAGAGGCCTATCTGCCCCAGATAGATGAGCTCCACGAGGGGCATGGCTGGGTGCTTATTCAGCGCCAAGTGTCTTTCTAAAGGTCTGCTCTTGGCTAGAAGGTGGTGCATCCACCTTTCCCAATATGGTCTTGACTGTTCTGTAAGACCTGTGTGCTTCAGACTGCATCCGACAGGCACACTCTGTTGCTGGAGCACAGCCACCTTTAGCCTTTGTACACACTTGCTCGCTCGTGCATGTGTACACTCCCCCATCCACCCTCATCGCCACCCCACCTCATCCTTCTCTTAGCATAACAGGCTGGCACCACCTGCCAGCCAGGCATGCAGTGGACACAAGCACCTAGAGGGGCAGGTCTGTGAACATTCAAATTTGCACACACCTGAGCCCTGGAACCACTCTGCGTGGAAGGGGCTGGCCTGAATAGCCACCAATGCCTGGGAGCTGACACTGCTTTCTGCCCTTTCTTCCTAGTGGACACATGTGCCAATGCCTACAATGGCCAAAAGATGGAAGCTACCCATGTCCTTTCATGGATGAACAGAGAAAGCATGGCCTCTTCAGATACTGAAATGCCACTGGCTATAAGGGAACAGGGTTGCCATTTGACCCCTATAGCTGAAATGTCTAGATGAATGAAGAGAGCAGCTTTGTCAATGGTTTCTGGGAGTGGGGACTGGGCTTGAAAACTGGGTTTGGGGAAGGAATGGAGGTAAAGGGGCAAAGCGTGGTAGGGGCAGTTAATGTAAAATTGGTGTTTAAACATGGCCAAGATGGCAGATGCCACATTTTGTGATTTTTATCACAAGGATACCTGGTGGCAAGGAATATGGTTGAAATACTTGGCTGCAAGATTCAAGGCGTGCAGTTCAAACACCTCAGCCACTCCTTGAAGCCTCAGAAACCCTACAGGCAGTTCTGCTCTGCCCTGCAGGGTTGCTATTAGAATGCACAGCAGTAGGGCTTCTATTACATCACAGGGAAAGGTGGGTAGTTTGAATAAGGCCTTTTGCTTCTGTGAAGATGACAGCATTGGAAACCCTGTGGCAGCTCTGCTCTGTCTACATGCCTGTTGTGGGCTGGCGTCTACTCAATGACAGTAGATTCTGTATGGAACCTCTAATGGAGAAGCAGAGAAATCCTTGTGGTGAAGTATTTCAGAATGGAATGCTAACCAGAAGGTCAGGGTTCCAGTTCATCAATCTCTTTTAGACTCTTTAGAGACTGTTAAGATTTGTCATCGAGGATCACCAAAAGTTGAACCCCCTTGGTGGCAGATCACTGGGAGTCTGAATCAACTCAAGGGCAGTGGGCTTGGGGTGGTTTGGTTTTTTGTTTGTTTGTTTGTTTGTTTGTTTGTTTTTGGAAAAGCAGAGAAATGCCCACCAGGACAGTTGGGAGATTTTACTGCGTGGAGTCTGACCCGCATCCCCTCATGGGGATCTTGGTCCTGGCCACCCCCAGGAATGTGTCCCTTAGAACTCAGACTCTGAGGGGCCAGGTTAATGCTCAGGCCTTCTAGGGCTTTCATGTCTGCAGGCTCAGCCTGGGAAGTGTCCCTGTGCCAATTTCCCCTGTTTGTTGAGCAGTATTGTGCTGCTAGGAGAAGATCTGTGACAGGCCCTTCCACTGCAGACAGTGGTGATTTCTGCAGGTCTTAGGAGTGATGTGTGGCAGGCACATATAACATGCATGGAAGACAGGCATATACAGTTATGTGTCATCTGCCACAGGATAAATGCTAATATATACTTTAAAAAATTTCTACTGAATCGGATGCATTGTTATAGATTTACAGGCTGGATGGGATGGCTGAGATGGCTGTGCTTATACAGACTAGAGCTTATGGCAAAAACTTGAGAAAGCTGTCCTGTGGCAGTCACTGGGATTCTGGACAAGGAAATATCCTGATACTACTGCATGATACATGCGATTTGAAAGTCACGCCTGGTATTGGTCAAGAGTACTTCAATGACAGAAAGACATAATATTATCATTAGACCTGAAATACCCATCATGTCATGAGTAGTGTCAGAAAAACACACCAATAAATAAACGAAGTGGCACTCAAAACTGCTCTGTGATAAAATAGAAATGGTTCATCCAGGAATAAGCTACTAGGGGAATATAAGGATGCACCCACAATATCCCCAAGCAAGTATCCTTTTTGCCCATTATTCATACACTGTAACCTCTAGAGAGAATTCCAGAACTCATTCCTACATGGACAGTGCCCTATGAACAACTTCCTGCTCATCAGCAAAGGGCTGCCTGGTTCACAGATAGCAGCAGTTTCAAGGTATATGGACAACATTTGATGTGGAAAACTGTCACATTAAGACCGGTAGATGGCAAGACCCTGACTGAGAAAGGCAAGAACAGATCAGCACAATAAGCTTAACTGCATTAAGCCTCTTTCTGCAGTGACTGAGGAATTGGACAATGGTGAGAGTTACGTTTGAATTTTTACTGATTCATGAGAAGTAGTTAATGGCTTAGCCACATGGTAAGGTAAATGGACCATGGAAAACTAGACAATTAAAGAGACACCAGTGAGGAGTATAGAAATATGGAAAGCACTCCGGGAATTTATGAAGAACATTAGAGCTGGACATGTTAATGCCCATCAAAAGAACCCTTTGCCAGGATCGGAAGGTAGACATGTTGATGTACTCCCCTAAGACACATTTCTTTTTCTTCCTCTGAGGCAGAAGACACCAATAAAGATTACTCTGCTTGCCAGCAAGAGAGAAAGAGATTACGGATGACTATAGAACAGATTCGGGGGGGAGGGGGGGCGAGGCCCTGCACATAGTTGTCAAGTTAATTATCAGACCGATAGCACTGAGTATCTACAAACGGGTCTTCACAGCAATCAATACTTACTCTGGACTGGACTTTGCATATCCTATAACTGATGCAAATGCCAAAAGTACCATTAAAGGACTGGAAGGAAAGATACTGTAACCAGTTTGATCCATCAAGTTCTATTTTCCCAAACCAAGGAACACATTTTATGGCCTACATAGTGCAGCAGTGATCCAAAAACATCCTACTGAATGGACATACCATGTTGCTTACCACCCTCAGAGTAATGGTCTGATAGAGAATTGGAAGTGGCAACTAAGACATTTTGTATCTAAAACTAAGGGGGATAGGA
Organism: Elephantulus edwardii; assembly: GCF_000299155.1. Taxonomy (NCBI): domain Eukaryota; kingdom Metazoa; phylum Chordata; class Mammalia; order Macroscelidea; family Macroscelididae; genus Elephantulus; species Elephantulus edwardii. The sequence goes on along the minus strand of NW_006400217.1, from coordinate 351,540 downwards.
TAAGGCTTTTATGCCTTCAAGAGTCTGTGCTTCCACTCAATATGAGAGGAGCTAAAGGGTGTTCACCACTGGACAGAGTCCTATGTTTCCCAGGGATATCTGGCAAAAAAATAAAAATGGATAGAAGATACTGGTGCTATGCAGTTCTTCCTCACATCAATTGAAATTGCTTTTTTCTTACCAGATGCTGAATTCCCAGATCCGAGATGCAGCTATGGGTACAGGAGTGATTCCTGAACAATTAAACTGTAACAACACTCTTAAACTTCTATGCAATAATTATCAAGGGCCTTATGAGGTAGATTGTACATTTACCCCGTCTTTCAAAAGCAGAGTTAACAATGAATACTACTATCCTGCTTAGTGGTCAAGACAGCCCACTGATGGTGTACCTGTGTAAACCTATCCAGTATGAATGAGAATGGACTATAGGAGAAACACTTGCCAGCACAGTCTTGTTACCTGCGATTTGAATTGACAAAAGTGGTTGATCCTGATGTCCCTTTGCAAGGTGAAAACGTTTGGGTAAAAATAAATGACACATGGGAGGAAGGAGAAATAATAGTTCAGTGTAAAGAAATGAATAGATGGGTCATGCAGAGAGAAGAAATCTAATATTATGTTACTAGCTGAGGAAAGACTCAGAAAAAGGGAATAACTTTCTCAAGCTAAATGTCAGAGACCAGAAAAGCAAAGCCAAGATACACTTAATGTTTTAAGAAGAAATGTGTTAAATTGTATATTTTCATTTAGATATATTATGTGCCATAGAGTCACCTGCAACTCATAGAACCCTATGTACAACAGCCCTAAACCCTGCTCTAAACCTTGACAATCTTACTGTCTCCAACACGCCTATCCCCATTACCCCAGTGACGGAATTAATCCATCTCATCAAAGGTCTTTCTCTCCTACGCCGTCCCCCCACCCTCCCAAGTATGATGTCCCTCTCCAAGGACTGATCCCACGTTGCAACATGTCCAAAGTATTTCAGATGGAATCCTTGCCTCCAAGGAGAAGCCTGGCTTCACTCTCTCCAGGATGAACTTGTTTGTTCTACTAGCAGTCAATGGTATATTCAATACTCTTCTCCAGCACCAAAACTCACAGACATCAACTCTCCTTTTGTCATCGTTAGTCATTGTCCAGCACTCTGATGCACAACATGTAATTGCAAAAACCATGGCCTGTATCAGGTACACCTTAGTCTCTGGACTGACATTGTTGCTCCTCAGTACCTTGGAGAGGTATCTGAGACCAGATTTTCCTAATGCAATTAGCCTTTTAGTTTCCTGGCTGCTGGTACCAAGAGTGTTGATTGTAGAACCAAACAAACTGAAGCTGTCAATCTCAATCACTTCATCATCCATCATGATGCTGCCAATCTGCCCAGTGGTAAGCATCTGTTTTCCTGATGTTGAGCTTCAATCCATATTGAAGGCTGCAGTTCTTGACCCTCCACAGCAAGTGCTTCAGGTCTTCCTCAGTTTCAGCAAGCAGGGTTGTGTCATCTGTATAACACAGACTGTTGATGAATCTACCTCCAATCCTGATGCCACACTTCTCCTCATAGAGCCTGGCCTCCTGAATAATCTGTTCCACATATAGATTGAAAAGATATGAAGATAAGACACATCCTTGACACACACCCTTCCCAATTTTGAACCATGCAATACTTCCTTGCTCTGTTCTGATGATTGCCTCCTGGTCCAAGTATAAGTTTCACATAAGCACAATCAAGTGTTCTGGGATTCCCATTCTTCTGAGTCAGCCACAGTTTGTTGTGGTCCACAAAGTCAAATGCTTTTGCACAGTCAGTGAAACACAGATAGACATTCCTCTGGTACTCTCTGCTTTTAGCCAAGATCCATCTGACATCAGCTATAATATACCTAGTGCCATGGCCTCTTCTAAACCCAGCCTGCACTTCAGGCAGTTGTCTGTTGATGTGCTGTTCCGGTCGTTTTTGGATATTCAGCAGAATCTTGCTTGCATGTGATATCAATGATACAGTTCGATAATTTCCACATTCTGTGGGATCTCCTTTCTTTCTCGTCTAGTCAGTAGGCCAGGTGGTTGTCCTCATTTGGATATATTTGAAAATAATGATATTTCTTCTGTGTTGTAATTTTAATATGCTGTTGTTAAGTTCTATTGAGTCAAGCACGACTCATAGGGACCCTATGAACAAAAGACCTGTTCTAGAACTATTGTTATTTCTCTAAGTTTGTAGCGTTTCCAGAGGCATATTGTTTAGGAAGTGAATGCCACTCCTGCTTCCAAACCTGCCTTAATCTGGGAACTCCACCAAACACTATCCACCATGGGTAACCATTAAGGCATTTGACACACTAATGGCACAGTGTTCAGCATCACAGCAACCCCAAGTTACCTCAGTACAATGAATTGATATGTCAGTGCTGTAACACTCAGAAGAATGTTCATCCCAAACATAATTAACACCAGGCCTGAGAGCCACAGGCCCGATGACACAATCAATTTTTAAATACACAGACCCACCCACCAGGTCCTAACTGGCTCTAAACAAGAGGCTTCCAGGCCACAGCTCATTGTTTGCCAAATCCAGAAAATCCAGTCAGCTCACACATGGTTGTGAGTGAACAAAAAACAACAACCAAATAGTCCACACCTGATCCTCAACCAAAACAAGAAAAACCCACCTTCCAGAATCCAACTGCTTCACACATGAACCTCAATATGTTATAATGATGATACATTGTATTTAGAGAAAGTATACACGGTTACTAGTTGTGATTAGAAATATTAAATGGGGAACACTTGCCTTGGCAAAATGTTTGTTTAAAGGAGTAGTAGGGCATGGGGCTTAGCTTGGAGGTAGAGTAAGCTAATCCAGTATGTTGAGGAGATTTGCATTTGAATGGATTAGTAGATTCCCATTGGATTTTGATAGACAAAGTTCACATTTGAAGTTATCTACCAATAAAGAGTTAAGAATATTCTGCAACAAATGCTTTAGGTCCTCCTTACTTTCAGTAAACAAAGTTTTCTTTTTTTAATTGATTTTTTAAAAAAATTATTATTAATTTCAATGAAAATTTACGGAGACTTTGGACTTCCATTCATTCATTGTTGCACTTTTCTACCCTCCCAACCCTCCCCACCCAGTACACTACTTTCATTGTTTTATAATCCCTCCCTCCAGGTCCAATCCACTATGCAGCCTTCACTCTGGGCTTCTGTCATGACAAAAATACCTAATCACATATCTCTTTTAAACAGTTTTCTCCCTAAACTGTTTCAATGCAGTATACATTATTGAACCCATCTTTCTCAGTCTCCCCCCAACCCTGACGTCAGTCCTGTTTTACAACAGTGGCACTATGCAGTATTTGTCCTTCTGTGACTGAGGTATTTCACTCAGCATAATGTCCTCCAGGGTCACCCATTTTGAATAAGATTGCATGAGTTCCTTGTTTTTCAATGCAGCATAGTATTCCATTGTGCGAATATACCACAGCTTCTCTAGCCATTCGTTTGTTGATGGGCACTTAGGTTGTTTCCAACTCCTTGCTATTGTGAACAAAGCCGCAATAAACATGGGTGTGCATATATTGCTTGGATGTCAGTTATGGTCTTTTTGGGGTATATTCCCAGTAGTGGAATTGCTGGGTCAAATGGTATCTCTATTTGTAACTTTTTGAGAAAGTGCCATCCCGCCTTCCACAGTGAATGGTTGCACCATTTTACACTTCCACCAACAGTGAATAAAGGTTCCAGTTTCTCCACAACCTCGCCAGCATTTGTTGCTTGCTGTTCTGTTAAATTTATTCTGACTGGGGTGAGATAATATCTCATAGTTGTTTTAATTTGCATCTCTCTTAGAGCTAGGGATTTTGAGCATTTCTTCATGTGCTTGTTAGTCATCTGAATGTCTTCTTCGGTGAAGTGTCTGTTCATATTTTGTGCCCATTTTTTTCTACTGGATTATTTATCTTTATCTTGTTGTGGTGCTCAAGTATTTTACAAATTCTGGATATAAGTCCCTTATCTGGTATGTCCTTACCAAATACTTTTCCCCAGTCTGTGGCTTCCCTTTTTACCCTGTTGGAGAAGTTTTTGGATGTACATAGGTATTTTATTCTTAGAAGGTCTCATTCATCTATTGTATCTTCTCCTGGTTGTAGGTAAAGCTATTTCTATATATCTTTAATGCATTATTTTTTTAAATATACATTTAAAAGGCAGAACAAGAAAACAGCTTTTTGTACAAATTTATTAGTAATTCCTGTTAACATTTTTATTTTTCAAGGTAACAGGAATTGTATACAAATGACAGTAGACCCTTGCCTCTTTACTTTTATCTAAAGAAAAGATAACTCAAGATGAATTTTCAAGTGGAAAAAAAAGCTATGTACATAGGGACTATATTATCCTTCATCATCTGCTTGGAACCAGTAATTGTGTTGCTGTCATAAAAATCAGGAAAGAGGTTATGGTAAGTTGGAAAAGATACATATGCTGCCATTATCATTTTATCAGCAAACCACCGGCCATGCAATGCATTAACTGCAGCTATAGCTGCAGCAATTGATGGGCACTTCATATACACATTGCCCTGAGCTGAATTTTTGTCAACGTAAATATGAATAACTCCTCCATGTTTATTACATTCTTCAATCACATCATTCTTAATTTCTGTATACCATCTAACTTCTTCTGTTTGAGGGTCAAACATGTTAGAGAGCAGGAAACACTGTTTTGCAAGCAAATGAACAGAGGCAGCTGCAGCTAATGCTGATGTTTCAGTCTGCTGGGAAAATCTTTTTTGCAAATCTAGACACAAAAGACAATTCTGCCATAGCACCAAAAGCCAAAGAGCCACTCATTTGCACAGCCTGTTGAGCTGCTGGAGGAATCTGTAAACCTGTACCTTCTGCAAGTCTTGCCATTAATTGGAGATGACCAGTTGTTCCCAAGTCAATTCCAGTTCATCACTGTCCAAAAATGAACAAGCACTAGACACATCAGTATGTTCAGTAACATGACTACGTTTCATTGGCTTTCCAGCTAGTTAAAATCCATTCAGTTGTTCTAGTGCCATTTTAGCACATTCTGAATCAGAAAATGTTCATAGCCCTTAGATTGACCTGTTTCACTACCCATCATGAGCTGGGTACTTTCAATTCTTCCAAAAGGCTCAAAGATCCCATGAAGCATATTTTCCCTTATGTTTAAGTATAATGAGCCCACATAAAACCTCATAGCTTCAGCACTTCCCTTCTGTAGCTTATTTGCCATTGCTGCAGCTCTGTTTTTTCTGCCGTGATGCTTGTACAATAATTGGCACTCCCAAGACATGCTGGCCAGTTAATCTTACAGCTAGAGCAACTGAGCTAACATCAACAATCTCCACATAAGCAATTTTTGGAACTACTTGAATATCTATCAGAAAACGTCCTTACATCACGAATCTTTTCTGTTGAAGAGAAAAACTCTTCCAAATATCTTGGCCGAATTCTTGCTGCCAGCTGCATGCAGAAAACTATCTTTGCATCTCTTTCCTCAGGAATTCAATTATCAATAGGTTCTCTCACAGGGTTCTTGTCTTTTCTGAAAGGACTTTTGCTTTGGGAATGCCGTCTGCTTAATTTGATGCTATGAGGCAACCCAATCTTTCCTCAGATGGCACTGTTAAATTTTGGTCTGTAGTAAGATCACGTCTTATTCATCAGAGATCTGGACAATGACTAAGGAGCATAGAAGGAGAATTGATGCCTTTGAGTTGTGGTGCTGAAGAAGAGTATTGAGGGTACCATGGACTGCTAGGAAAACAAGCAGAGTCATCCTGGAAAGGGTTAAACTGGGCAGCTCCTTGGAGGCAAGGATTCTGAGGCTCCATCTAACATACTTTGGACATGTTGTAAGGAGAGACCAGTCCTTGGAGAGAGACATTATGCTTGGGAGGGTGGAGGGACAGCGCAGGAGGGGAAGGCCCTATATGAGGTGGATTGACTCTGTGACTGGGGTAATTGGGATGGGAGTGTCAGAAACAGTGTGATTGGCACAGGAAAGAGCTGTTGCAAGCGACTCGATGGCACTAACAACAAGTAAGAACTTCGGTAGTGGTCTCTGAACCCCCTATCTTAACTCCTCGCGTGGCTCCATCTCCTTTCTTTGCTTCTACTTTGCTTTCTTTCATGGATTTTGCTCTTTTTCCTATGTTTGGCTTTTTGAGGAAAGGCCAAACTGCCTTCCAGCGGGTTGTACCATTTTACAATCCACCAGCATTGATGAGTGTTTCTATATCTATGTATCCTCTCTAACATTTATTGCTTGCTGTCTTGTTAAACTTTGCCACTGCTACTCATTGTTCTGATTTGCATCTCTCTGATTGCCAGTGGTTTTGAACATTTTGTCATGTGTCAGCTGGCCATCTGAATGTCTTGTTTTGTGAAAGTTTTTTCATGTCTTTTTGCTGTGAGAATCTTTGCCTTTTTGATGTTGACCTCTAAATCATATTGAAGACTAGAGTTCTTGACCTTCTGCAGCAAGAATATCATCCACAAAGATTGCAAAAGTCATTACAAAGACAGAGTTAGAAGAAAAGACCAAAATGGATGTCAGAAGAGAGTCTAAATATTGCACTAGAGTTCCAAGAAGCCAAAGCAAAGGGAAGAAATCAAGACATTAAGGAGTTAAATAGAAGATTTCAAAGGGCAGATCTGGAGGACAAAGCAAAGTATGAAAATGAAATGTACAAAGAGCTGGTGTTGGAAAATCAAAGGGGCTGTACTCACTCAACATTTCTTAAGCTGAAGGAACTAAAGAACAAATTCAAGCCCCTAGTTGCAATAATTAAGGATGCTATGGTCAGAATCCTGGGGTACAAGTTGCCGTACCACGGTCACTTTTGGTTGCTGTGAGGCTGAACACTGTGACACTGATGTGTCAAATGCGTTAATGGTTGGCTACCCAATGTGGACAGAGAGTGTGGTGGAGCTCCCCAATTAAAACAAGCTTGGAAGGAGGAGTTGCATCCATTTCCATAATATCTTGCCTCTGGAAACCCTATGAACCTGGAGAGAGGATGAAAGGAACCCAAGCATGGAGGACTCTCCTTCACGGGCTCGCTATGAGTCGTCTGGGACTCGACCGCACTTAACAACAACAACAATGGGTAGAATATTGTATGATCCAGGAAGCATTAAAAGAAGATGTAAAGAGTACACAGAGTCACTATGCCAAAAAGAGTTAACTGACACAGAAAAATTTCACAAAACAACATATGATCAAGAGGCAATGGTGAAGAAGGAGGAAGTTCAGGCTGCTCAGAAGGATTGCAAAAAAATAAGGCCCCAGGAATTAATGGAATGCCAATTGTCATATTTCAACAAACAGATGCTGTCCTGGATGTTCTCACTCAGTTGAGTCAAGAAATCTGGAGGACAACTACCTGAAAGAGATCCATATTTTTTTCTCACTCCAAAAATGGTGACCCAACAAAGGGTGGAAGTTCTCAAACAATATCAATAATGTCACATGCTAGCAAAATCCTGCTGAAGATTACCCAAAAATTACTGGAGCACTACATTGACAAAAAACTATAAACTTTAAAGAAGGAACTAAGAGACATCTAAATAGACAAAAAGGTGGTAAAACTTGCTGCAGCCAAGAGGGACTGGTTTTTGGAGAGGAATATGATGTTTGGAAGGGTCAAAGGACAGCACAGGAGAGAATAACCCTGAATGAGATGGATTTACACGATAAAAGGGGTATTAATGAGGGTAGATATGACAGAGACAGTGACATTGGCTCAGAATAGAACAAGGTTCAGAACTATTGTGCATAGGGTCACTATCAGTTGTAGTTGACTTGATAGCATATAACAACTATGTATGCAGGTGCTGTGTATACAGAAAACACCCAAAACTCAACAAATAAAAAAAGACCCTATTAGATGTAGTAAACCAATTTAGTAGAATGCAGGATATAAGATCAATATACAAAAATCATTGAAATTTTTAGCGTGTTACAGGTCGCATGTTGTGGGTCATACATCATGGGACTTTACTATTTCCCCACTGCAAGATGCCAAGGCCTGTGTGGCTGGCCAGGTCAGGGAGTATTTTTGCACTCCCCTTCCCCAGTGTCCATGCAAGGCTGGAGCCAAGCCCAGGTGACAGAGCCACTGCCTTCCAGGTTGAGGGGCTGCAGTCCCAGTGCATGCTGGTCTGCACATCATCTGGGGTCTTAGAATGCTGCTTCACGGCCTGGAGACTGCTGCTTTGCCATCTGGAGATCACTGCCCTGCACCTGGAGAATGCCCAGCTGCCACCCTGCTGTCCTGCTCCAAGAACCCAATCACAGGTGAAGACATTTCCTTCCCCCTCTCAGAGCCAGTATTTGAGCTAAGACCCTTTGGACCTAGTCTAATTGCAGCAGTTGCCTGGCCGAGTAGGCTGCTAATTCCCAGGCCATCTTTCTCCGCAACTGAAGCAATACTTTCCTTGAGTCAAGGAATCAGAGAGAAATTCAGGCAGGATCGGCTGCTGTTCTATTCTCTGGAGCAGTGAGCTCTTGAGCCAAAGTTATGAGCCCAAGGGCCTGCTAAAGCCTCAGGTATGAAAAACTCTACCACAGCAATGACACAGATAAAGCCACACTACCAAAACCAAAATAAGATTTTATGCCCAAAAAGTGATCATAACACAGAATGAATGGATTTCTTGAAGCCAGAAAGTCTGATGGATTTTTCTAACAGAATTTAAAAGAACCATGATTGAATATTTTCAGTGGGTAAGATACAAACACAAAGAATACAAGAGTGCAAACAAAAGTCAATAGGAATGTAAAAAAAAAATCCAAGACAATTCAGATAAAACAAATGAGACATGAGAAGTCCTGGAAAAACAAGAAACAACAATGAAAAACATAAGGACCAATGTTTCAGATGCTGCCAATGTGATGGAGGGACATATGAACAGAGTTGAAGAGATGGAACCGAGAACTAGTGAAATAGAAGATATAATCCTCAGCATTAATCTGCTAGAACAAAAAGCAGTATCAAAAAAGAAGAAAAAAATAAGAAAGTCCAAGAATAACATGAAACAACATCAAGAAGAATAACATGCACATGTTATAATGCGCATGTTATATGCACATTGTCGTTGTTGTTGTTGTTGTTATGTGCTGTCGAGTCGTTTTCGACTCATAGCGACCCTATGCACAATAGCCCTAAACCCTGCTCTATCCTGCGCCAACCGCACTGCCTCTGACACACCCATCCCGATTAATTCAGTCACTGAGTCAATCCATCTCATAGAGGGTCTTCCCCTCCTGCGCTGTCCCTCCACCCTCCCAAGCATGATGTGCCTCTCCAAGGACCCGTCCCCCCTGGCAACATGTCCAAAGTATGTCAGACGAAGCCCCAGAATCCTTGCCTCCAAGGAGTAGCTTGCTTGAATCCTCTCCAAGATGAATCTGTTTGTTTTCCTGGCAGTCCATGGTACATTCAGTACTCTTCTCCAGCACCACAGCGCAAAAACAACCACTCTCT
>NW_006400217.1:337225-339890 GCF_000299155.1 Elephantulus edwardii | reverse complement strand
GATAGTGGTATTCACTGGACTTCCTTGTAAGAGTATGGATATAATCCTGTCACTCACGATGTTGTACTTCAAGATTGATCTAGAAATTACTTTTTTTACTATGAAGGCAACCCCATTTTTCCTTGTCTTTTCATCTCCAGAGTAATATATCATATGGTCATCTGACTAAAATGCCCCATGCCAGTCCATCTCATCTCCCCAATGCCTAATATGTCAATGTTTATGCGTTCCATTTCTTTCTTAACAATTTCTAACTTTCCTATGTTCATGGCTCTCACATTCCATGTTCCAATCCCTAGGGTCTGCTTACAACTGTTCTTCCTCCTTTTTATTTCCATACTTGATAGTTCTACCTAGGTAAGAAAAGAAATTAAAATTTTTCCAGAAAAAAATGACAATGAAAACACAACTTACCAAAACCTCTGGGAAACAGTTGTAGCAGTAATTAGAGGTCAATTTATAGCAATAATAAAAAAATTTAAAAGTAAAGAAAAAATGAGAATTGATTTAATTCAACATCTCCAAAATGTTGAAATAAGAGCAAAAAACCCTGATACCCTCTAAAAAATGAAATTATAAATGAAATAGAAAACAGAAAAACAATTGAAACCATCAGTATAACCAGGAGTTAGTTCTTTCAAAAAGTTAATAAAATTGACAGACCATTAGTAACATTAAAAAAGGAAAAGAAAGGCACAAATAATTGAAGAAGAGATAAATGGGGCAATGTCACAACAAAACCAACTAAAATAAAAATGTTATCAATGGAATATTTTTTTAAAACCCTATGCTCAAACTAAATGAAAACTTAGAGGAAATGGAGAGATACTTTGACACTCAAAACCTACCTAACCTGACACAGACCAAAGTAGAACAGCTCAACAGATCCATGACAAAAGAAGACATTCAATAGGTAATAAAACCACTTCCAACAACAACAAAGCCAACAGTAAAGCCCTGCAGTAGATGATTTTACAAGTGAATTTTTCAAATATTCAGAGAAGAACTGTCACCAATTCTACATATAGTTATTTCAGAAAATAGAAAAAGATGATATTCTCCTTGACTCATTCTATGAAGCAACCATTTAATTGATACCAAATTCTGGTAAAGACACCACCAAAATAAAAACTATTAACCAGTCTTTAATTTTTTAATCACCCTTTCCTGATTAAAACACCCAATAAAATAGGAATATAGGAGTATTGCCTCGATAAGTAGCAAAGTAGTAAAAAGTATGTATGCAAAACAAAAAGCCAATGTTGTTCTCAATGGAGTATGATTGAAGGCATTTCCTTTGAGAACAGGAACTAGAAAAGGATGCCCACTATCTCCTCTCCTATTTAATATTTTATGGGAAGTCTTAGTAATAATAATAAGAAAAGAAAAATAACATCTGTTATGAAGATCTATGAAAAATCCTCAATAAAAGCCTAGCCAATAGCCAATAGAATCCAACAGTACATAAATTAAAAAAAATGAAAATTCACCCTGATCAAATGGGATTCATAAAGTTACGCAAGGAGCGTTCAAAATAAGAAAAACAATCAATATAATAAATTACATTAAGAAAGCAATAAGAGGTGTATTCTGCAGCTCCCTGTACCACCCCAGCATACTCTACATGGAAGGAGGCAAAGACCAGAAAGATTCATGCAATATACTTTAGGGGAAAACTGCTGTCTGATTTGTTCACATGGGACCCCTTAACTCAGGCAATAATCAGGGAGGTCCTGAGCATCTTGACTGAGGTGAGAAGCCACTTCCAGAAGTTAACAATAGGCTTCCTCCTTGGTCATTCAGGTACTTTGGGGGAGAAGCAACTGTCAGGGAGGACAAATATATAGGTGCTTCTCAAAACATTGCTGTGAACCAACATGAACATTTGAGAGCTGCAGAAGCAGTGAGTATTAGTGAGATACAGTGAGCCTCGGTGGGGTACAGTGAGCCTTGGTGAAGAGCAGCATGCCTTAGTGGGGAGCAGCTAGCTGCAGCAGGGAACAATGAGCTGCAGTAGGGAGCAAGGAGCCACAGTGGGATCCACCAGCCAGGAACAAGCTGAACAGTGGGTATTTGAGGGAGGTACTTAGGTGGGATCACGCCTGATTGCTGGATCAATTGTGGGACCCCATTACTTTAAGCAGGAGGGACTGAGACAACTGGAGCTCAACTGGGGTGGCAGATCCAGTTATTGAGGGGAAAACCAAGGCTTCCTGGTGTTCCATTTATGTCCTCTGCACCGTCTCCCAGTGTGCATCTGTGAGCATGATGCCTTTCTTCCTCTGGCACATGTGTGCATCTGTACATGCATTCACACAACTTGCATCTGTTTGTGTGCCTGCCCAACCTTCTTCTGGATCAGTGACGTCAGATCAAGATCCAGCTATCAACTCAGGTGCGAAAATCTCTACCACAGCATTGTCATGAAACAAGTAGGCTATCTCACTCCCCACACAAAGCAAAAGTGACACCATTTTTTTTGTTGTTGTGCCATTGAGTCACTTGCGACTCATAGCGACCCTATGTACAACAGCTCTAAACTCTGCTCTGTCCTGTGCCAATCTCATTGTCTCCGACACACTCATCCCGATTGCCCCAGTCACCGAATCAATCCATCTCCCAGAGGGCCTTTCCCTCCTGCGCCTGCCTTCCACCCTCCCAAGCA
>NW_006400217.1:330803-336744 GCF_000299155.1 Elephantulus edwardii | reverse complement strand
GTGAAACTGTAGCAATGGATTTTCTGAAGCCAGAAAGTTTGATGGAACTTTCTGACACAGTATTTAAAAGAACAATAATTGAATATTTTCAATGGGTGAAAAAGGAACTTGAAGAATTACAGGACACTGCAAACAAACATCAGGGGATGCTTAAAAAGCAATCCAAAACAATGCAGATAAAACAAATGCATTAGTCACTGGAAAAACAAGAGACCACAAACCAAAATATGAAGTCCAAGGTTTCAGATGCTGTCAACATGATGGAGGTACACACGTACAGAGATAAAGAGATGGATCACAGAACCAGTGAAATAGAAGATAAAAGTGTCACCATGGATCTGCTAGAGTAAAAAGCAGAATAAAAAAAAAGGAAACAGAAGTAAACCTAAGAATAAGGTGGGACACCATCAAGAGAAACAACAGGTGCATCATTGGAATACCAGAACAGGAAGAAGCAAGTAAAGGCACCGAAAAAGTTGTGGAATTAGTAGAAGAAAACTTCCCAGGCATAAAGAAGAGTGAGAGAATATATATTCAAGAAGCTAAGTGAACAGCATATAGAATAGATCCCAGAAGAAAAGCACCAAGGCATATCATAATCAAATTTGCCAAAACCAAAGATAAGGAGTGAATTCTGAAAGTAGGCAGGGAGAAACAAAGAGTAATCTATAAGGGAGATTTCAGCATCTGCAAGGGCCAATTTCTCAGCAGAAACCATGGGAGCAAGAAGACAGTGGAATGACATGTATCCAACACTCAATGATTACAACTGGCAACCATGAACACTGTACTCAGCAAAACTGTGCTTCAAATATGAGGGAGATGTCACGATATTCCCAGAAAAACAGAACGTAAGGGAGTTTGAAAAAACAAGACCAGTGTTGAAGGAACACTGAGAGACATCCTTCTTACAGAGGTGCCACATAAAGCAGGATGGATAAATGTAATTAGCAACAACACCAAAAAGAACTCGACAAAATGATAACAACAAAACCTTGCCTCTCAATAATCACACTGAATGCAAATGGTTTAAATTCACCACTGAAGAGAAAAAGAGTAGCAGATTGGATAAAAAAACCCAAATCCGTCAACATGTTGTCTAAAAGAGACATATGAAAAATGAAAATAAAAAAAGAATAAAAATAAAAGGCTGGGGAAAAAATATACCAAGCCAATGGCAACCAGAAAAAAGCAGGAGTAGTGATATTAATCTTTGATAGAATAAATTCCAATGCAAAAACCATCACAAAGGACAAAGAAGGCCACTACATAATGCTTAAAGTGTCAAAAGAACAAGAGGGCATAACAATAATAAATATATATGCACCAAATGAAAGACCGGCAAAATATATAAAACAAAAATTAACAAAACTGAAAAAGGAGACTTCAATACACCACTCTCAAGAAAATATAGAGCTACCAGAAACCAATTCAACAAAGGTACTGAAGAATTAAACCACACAAAACCAACTTGATCTCATAGAAATTTATAGGTTAATGCACTCCCCAAAAGCACAGTATACTTTCCTGTTGAATGTGCATGTAACATTGTCTAGAACAGATCACACTTTAGGTAACAAGGCAAGCATCAATATATTAAAAACAGAAATAACACAAAACATCTTCTCAGGCCACAATTTCAAAAAAATTAGAAATTAATAACAAGAGGATAAAGGAGGAAAAAAGCCCCATACATTTGGAAGGTGAACAACACCTCGCTTGAACACGAGTGGGTACTGTTGTTCTTACGTGCCATTGAGTCGCTTCCGACTTATAGTGACCCTATGTACAATAGCCCTAAACCCTGCTCTACCCTGTGACAACCTCACTGTCTCCCACACACTCATTCCCACCAACCCAATCACAGAATCGATCCATCTCATCTAGGGTCTTTCTCTCCTGCACTGTCCCTCCACTCTCTCAAACATGATGTCCCTCTCTAAGGACCAGTCCCTCCTTGTAAGATGCACAAATTATGTCTTATGAAGCTTCAGAATTCTTGACTCCAAGGAGCATTCCAGTTTCACTCTCTCCAGGGCAAACCTGTTTGTTCTCCTAGCAGTCCATGGTATATTCAACACTCTTCTCCAGCACCACCACTCAAAGGCATCAATTCTCTTTTTATCATTCCTAGCCACTGTCCAACTCTCCAACACATAGTATGCAATTGTAAAGACTATAGCCTGGATCAGGCACATCTTAGTCTCCAGCCTGATGTCGTTGCTCTTCAGTATTCTTGAGAGGTCCCTCACAGCTGCCTTTCCCAATGCAATTCATCTCCTGATTTCCTGGCTGCTGTTACCAAGAGTGTTGACAGTGGATCCTAGTAAACTAAAACTGTTAACTATGTCAATCTCTTCACTGTCCATACTGATGTAGCCAATTGGCACAGTGGTGAGAATCTTTGTTTTCTTGATATTGAGCTTCAATCCATATTGAAGACAGCAGTCCTTGACTTTCTGCAGGAAGTGCTTCAGGTCCTCCTCAGTTTCAGCAAACAGTGTTGTGTTATCTCCATAACACAGGTTGTTGATGATTCTTCCACCAATCCTGATGCCACATTCCTCCTCGTATAGACCAGTGTTTGGGATGATCTGTTCTGCATACAAATTGAAAAGGCATGGAGACAAAACACATCCTTGAAAGACCCCTTTCTTGATTTTGAACCATGTAGTGGCTCCTTGCTCTATTCTGACAACTGCCTATTGGTCCAAGTATAGGTTTCACATTAGCACAATCAAATGTTCTGGGATACTCATTCTTCTGAGTCAGCCACAGCTTGTTGTGATCCACACAGTCAAAAGTCTTTGCATAGTCAATGAAGCACAGATATACATTCCTCTGGTACTCTCTGATTTCTGCCAAGATCCATTTAACATTAGCTATAATATCCCTAGTACCACAACCTCTTCTAAATGCAGCCTGCACGTCTGGCAGTTATCTGTTGACATATTGTTCCAATTGTTTTTGGAAATTTTGAAAATTATCCAATTTTCAGCAGAATCTTGCTTGCATGTGATATTGTTTGATAATTTTCACACTATGTTGGGTCACTCTTCTTTGGAATATGAACAAATATTGATCTTTTCCAGTCAGTTGGTCAGCTGGCTGTCCTCCAGATTTCTTGGCCCAACTTAGTGAGCACATCCAGGGCAGCATCTTTTTGTTGAAATATGTCAATTGGTATGCAGTCAACTCCTGGAGTCTTGTTTTTTGCCATTTCTTTCAGAGCAACTTGAGCTTCCTCCTTCACCACTATAGGCTCTTGCTCATATTTTATTTGATTAAATTCTTCTGTGTCAGCCAATTCCTTCTGATACAACAACTCTGTGTACTCTTTCCATCTTCTTTTAATGCTTCTTGGATCATTTAACATTCTACCCAAGGTATCCTTAAGTATTGCCACTCATGGCTTGAATTTGTTTTTCAACTCCTTCCTCTTAAGAAAAGCTAAGTAAGTTCGGCCATTTTGATTCTCTGACTCCAGCTCTCTGTACATTACATTATAGTCCTGAGCTGCCCTTTAAAAGTTTCTGTTCAGCTCTTTGATTTCTTGATTTCTTTCTTTAGCTTTGGCTTTTCAGCGTTCTAATGCAATATTCAGAGTCTCATCTGACATGCATCTTGGTTTGCATTCTTCATGGAGGATTTTCTTGATATCCTTCCAGAGCTCATTTGGTCTACTCTTATTGGTGCTCAAGGTCTGTAACCTGTTCCTGAAAAATAAAAATGAAATAAAAAAGTTTCTTGAAGCAAATGACAATGAAAGCACCACTTACCAAAACCTCTGGGAAACAGCCAAAGCAGTAATCAGAGGTCAATTTATAACAATAAACAAACACACCAAAAGACAGGAAAAAAAAATACTCTCTAACCCAACATCTTCAATAAATTGAAAAAGAATACCATGAAAACCTGACACCCTCTAAAAAATAGAAATTATAAAAGTTAGAGAAGTAATAAATAAATAGAAGAAAGAAAAACAATTGAAACTATCAACAAAACTAGGAGTTGGTTCTTTGAAAAGGTCAATAAAATCAGTAAAACTTTCCAGAGTTGCCCTGATCTCCTACTTCAACAGTGCTTGAACAGAACCGGGCACTTGCCAGGGTCTCCCCTGCCAGTCATTTGCAGCCTGTCCTTTGCCACCTCTTCACATCAGCACTCCTAGATTCCCCAAGATCCTCACTCTCGGCCACCACTGCCATGACTGTGTCCCCTTCAGAGGTGCACCAGAACTACAGCCAAGATTCAGAGGCCGCCATCAACCGCCTGATCAACCTAAAACTCTATGTCTCCTATGTCTACCTGTCCAAGCCTTACTACTTTGACCATAATTTTGTGGCTTTGAAGAATTTTGCTAAATATTTCCCCACCAATCCCACTAGGAGAGGGAACACGCAGAGAATCGGATGAAACTGCAGAACCAGTGAGGCCACTGAACCTTTCTCCAGGACATTAAAAAAACAGACTAGGAGAGTGGGCTGAACACAATGGAGTGTGCTCTACACTTGGGGAAAAGTATGAGTCAGCCCTACTGGAACTGCACAAACTAGTTACTGACAAGAATGACTCCCATTTGTGTGACTTCATTTAGACACATTACCTGGATGAGCAGGTGATGTCCATCAAACAACTGGGTGACTACATAACCAACTTGCTCAAGATGGATGGCCCGGTCTCAGGCCTGGCAGAGCACTTTCTTGACAAGCACACCCTGGGAGACAACGATGGTGAGAGCTGAACAAAGCTTTAGCCCGGCTTCCTCACAGCCACAGGGGTGACTCCGTGATCACTACCAGGCTACCTGAATGTCTTGTTTATTTTACCGCTTCTATAAATCATACCAAAATAAAGAAAAAGAAAAGAAGGAAAGGATACAAATAAACTGAATAAGAGATTAAATGGGCAACATCACAACAGAACAAAGTAAAATAAAAAGGTTAACGTTGTAATATTATGAAAAACTATACTCAAAAAATATGAAAACCTAGAGGAAATGGACAAATACTTAGAAGTTCACAACTGACCTAAACTGGCACAAACTGAAATTGAACACCTGAACATATCCATTACAAAAGAAGAAATTAAAAAGGTAATAAAACAACTTCCAGCCAAAAAAAGCCCTGGATCAGATGGTTTTACAAGTGAATTTTATCAAGTATTATGAGAACTATCACCAATTCTACATAAACTATTTCAGAAAATAGAAAAAGATGGAATTCTCCCAGATTCATTCTATGAAGAAAACATATCCTTGATACCAAAGCCAAGTAAAACATCACCAACATAGAAAACTATAGGCTAATATCTCTTATGAACATAGATAAAAAATCCTGAATAAAATCCTGGCCAATGGAACCCAACAATACATAAAAAAAAAATTCATTATGACCAATTGGGATTCATAACAGGTATGCAAGGATGGTTCAACATAAGAAAATAAATATAATTCATCACATAAACAAAGCAAAGTACAAGAACCACATGATCTTATCAACTGAGAAAGAAGAGGCCTTTGACAAAATCCAACACCCTTTCCTGATTAAAACACTCAACAAAATATAATTAGAGGGGAGTTTCTTCAACATAGTAAAAAGTATATATGCAAACCCTAGAGCCAAATTGTTCTCAATTGAGAGAGATTAAAGGCATACCCTTTAAGAACAGGAACTAGGCAAGGATGCCCACTATCACCTCTCTTATTCAATATTGTATTGGAAGTCTTAATGATAGCAATAAGACAAGAGAAGGAAATAAGAGGTATCCAAATTGGGAAAGAGGAAGTAAAATTATTTTTCTATGCAGATTATATGATAGTATACTTGTTGTTGTTGTTGTTATGTGCCGTCGAGTAGTTTCCGACTCATAGCGACCCTATGCACAACTGCCCTAAACCCTGCTCTATCCTGCGCCAACCGCACTGCCTCTGACACACCCA
>NW_006400217.1:316140-320710 GCF_000299155.1 Elephantulus edwardii | reverse complement strand
TAGATGTTTATTGAAATGAAAAATAAAGAAATTTTTAAAAAAATGATTTGATGGAAGAAATACTTAAAAAAAATAGATTTAATACTTGGGTGTAAATCTAACCAGAATTACAGAGAATCTAGTCAAAGAAAATTACAAAACATTACTAAAAGAAACAAAACAAAACAAAACAGAAGAAAAAAAACAAAGACCTGGAGAAACGGAATAATATCACTTGCTCATGGTCAGGAAGACTCAATACTGTGAAAATGACAATACTACAAAAGACAACCAACATGGTCAACACAATCCCAATACAAATACCAATTCCATTCTTCAATGAGATCCAAATTGCAATCTCCAATTTCATTTGGAATGGAAAAAGGGCCCGAATAAACAAAGAACTCCTTAAAATGAGAAACAAGATAGGAGGCCTCTCACTCCCTTTTTTCAAATCCTACTACACTGCTGTGGTAATTAAGACAACGTGGTACTGGTACAATGACAGACACATAGATCAATAGGATAGAATTGAGAATCCAGAAATCAGCCCATCTCCCTATAGTCACCTGACCTTTGAAAAGGAGGTGAAATCAGTTAAGTGGGAAATGACAGCCTTTAAAACAAATTGTACTGGCAAAATTGGAAAACTATCTGCAGAAAGCTCAAGCAAGATCCACATCTTACTAAAAAAATACACAAAAACCAGCTCAAAGTGGATCATGGACCTAGGACTAAAATTAAGAACTATAAATAAACATCATTAAAGAAAAGATGGAAGAACTCTAAAGTTCTAATCCACAACAAAAATAGTCTTCCAAACATCCTGAAAAAATCTACAGCCAGGAGAGAATAAAATAGATGAATAGGACCTTCAAAGGATCAAATGCCTATGCACATCCAAAAATGTATCCGAAAGGGTAAAAAGGGAAGCCATAGACTGGGGGAAAATATTTGGTAATGGCCTGTCAGATAAGGGACGTATATCTAGATTTTATAAAATACTTGAGCACCACAACAAGATAAACGTAAACAACCCAGTTGCAAAATGGGCACAGGATATGAAGAGACAATTCACCAAAGAAGACATTCAGATGGCAAACAAACACATGAAGAAATGTTTGAAATCCCTAGCTCTAAGAGAGATGCAAATCAAAACAACTATATCATCTCACTCCAGTAACAACAGCAAAATTAAACAACAAATGCTGGTGAGGTTATGAAGAAACTGGAACCCTTATTCACTGTTGGTGGTGTGAGAGTAAAATGGTGCAATCACTATGGAAGGCTGTATGGTGCTTTTTCAAAAATTTGCAAATGGAAATACCATTTGACTCAGTAATTCCACTACTGGGAATTAAAGAAACCATAACCACCACCCAAGCATATATATGCACATCCATGTTTATTGTGGCTTTGTTCACAATAACAAAGAGTTGGAAACAACCCAAGTGCTTATCAACAAACAAATGGATAGAGAAGCTGTGGTATATTCACATAATGGAATACTATGCTGCAATAAAAAACAAGGCACTCATGAACTATTATACAAAATGGGTGACCCTGGAAGAAATACTGAGTGAAATATCTCAGCCACAAAAGGACAAATACTGCATAATGCCACTGTTATAAAAAAGGACTGACATAGGGGTTGCGGGGAGACTGAGAAAGAGGGGATAAATAATGTATACTGCATTGAAACATATGAGGGAAAGAACTGTTTAAAAGGGATATATGATTAGGTACTATTGTCATGACAGGAGTCCAGAATGAAAGCAGAATAGTGGAGTGGACTTTGGGGGAGAGATTTTATAACAATGCAAGAATTTTTCTTTTACTTTTCAAATAGAAGGGAGAACTGGGTGGGGAGGGAGAAAAGTGCAACTGTGAATGGATGCAAATCGAAAGTCTTTGTAAGCTTTCAATAAAATTAATTTTAAAAAAGGGAGAAAAACCAATAAGAACCACAAAATCCTATCAATTAATGCAGAAAAGGCCTTTGACAAAATCCTACAGCCTTTCCTGATTAAAACACTCAATAAAAGAGTAATAAAGGGGAATTTCCTCAACATAGTAAAAAGTGTATATGCAAAACCAAGAGACAATGTTGTTCTCAATGGAGTGAGAGTAAAGGCATTTTCTTTGAGAACAGGAAGTAGTCAAGGATGCCCACTATTACCTCTCCTATTCAATATTGTATGGGAAGTATTAGTAATAGTAGTAAGAGAAGAGAAGGAAATAAGAGGTAGTTAATTGGCAAGAGGAGGTAAAAGTATCTCTATATACAGATGATATGATTGTACATAAGGACTCAGTGAGAAAACTATTGGCGTAGTCGACTAATTCAGCAAAGTTGTAAGATACAAGATCAACATAAAAAAATCAGTTGGATTTCTAGACAGTGACAGAGAGTACAGAAATGGAGCAAAGAAAAACAATACCCATCACAATAGCTAAAAACAAGATTAAATACTTGGCAGTAAATCTAACTAGAAACAAAAAACACTTGTTAAAAAATTACAAAATTGCTATAAGCAACAAAAATATAACTGTAATAAATGGAAAAAGACATCATGGCTATATTCTTATGGATATTGTTGTTGTGGTTATGTGCCATCAAGTTGCTTGCAACTCTGTATACACAGCTCTGAACCCTGCTCTATCCTGTGCCAACATTATTGTCTTTGACACACCTATCCTCATTACCCTAGTCACTAAATCAATCCATCTCATTGAGGATCTTCCTCTCTCTCTCTCGAGGTTGTGTCATCTTTCTCTCCACCCTGCCAAGCTTGGTATCTCTCTAGAAGGACTGGTCCCTCCAAGGTAAGTCAGATGAAGCTTCAGAATTCTTGCCTCCAATGAACAGCCTGGTTTCACCCCTTCTAGGAAGAACTTGTTTATTCTCCTAGCTGTCCATGGTATATTCAATACTCTTCTCCAGCACCACAGATCAAAGGCATCAATTCTTCTTCTATCATCCGTAGTCATTGTCCAGCTATCTGTAACATAGCAAGTAATTGCGAAGATTATGGCCTGGAACAGGCACAGCTTAGTCTCCAGACTGACATTGTTGCTTTTCAGTACTCTCGAGATGTCCTTGATAGCTGACTTTCCCAATGCAGTTGTCTGGTTGCTGGTACCAAGAGTCCTGATTGTGGAGCCAAGGAAACTGAAGCTGTTAACAATTTCAATCTCTTCATAATTTATCATGATGCTGTCAATCAGTGCAATAGTGAGATTTTTAAAAAAAATATACTGAACTTCAACCTGTATTTAAGGTTATAATCCTTGACCTTTTGCATCAAATGCTTCAGGTCCTCCTCAGTTTCAGTAAACAAGGTTGTGTCATCTGCATAATGCAGGTTGTTAATGAGTCTTCCTCCAATCCTGATGCCTCATAGAGACCAGCCTCTCAGATGATCTGCTCTGCATATAGATTGCAAAGCTACTGAGTTAGGACACACATTCCTGGAATATATCCTTCCAAATTTTGAACCATGTAGTGTTTCCTTGTTCTGTGCTGAAGACTGCCTCTTAGTCCAAGCATAGGTTTCACATAAGCACAATCAAGTGTTCTGAGATTATTGTTCTTCTCCGATTTAACCTCCGGTTTTTTGTTTTTTGTGATACTCACAGTCAAATGCCTATACTCTTGTACTATACTCTGGTACTATCTGTTTTTAGCCAAGATCCATCTAACATTAGCTTCAATATCCCTACTACCATGACCTCTTCTAAACCCAGCCTGCACATCTGGCAGTTCTCTGTTGATGTGCTATTCCAGTCATTTTTGGATAGTTTTAAGCAGAACCTTGCTTGCATATGATATTAATGATATTGTTCTATAGTTTCCACAGTTTATCCCATCACCTTTCTTTGGGATGGAAACAAATATGGATCTCTTCAAGTCAGTTGGCCGCGTGGCTGCCCTCCAGATTTCTTGGCAAAAATTGGTGATATAGTTCAGGGCAACATCTGTTTGTTAAATATATTAGTTGATATGCCACCAATTCCTGGAGCCTTGTTTTTTGCCAGTTCGTTCAGAGCAGCTTGAACTTCCTTCATCAGTCATTCTCATCCATTTTTTCCTGAAATTCTTCTGTTAGCCAATTCCTTTATAACTCTGTATATTCCTTCTGCCTTCTTTTAATGCTTCCTAGATCATTTATTATTCTGACCAAAGCATCCTTTCATATTGCAACTTGAGGCTTGACTTTGTTCTTCAGTTCCTTCAGTTTAAGAAATGCCAAGTAAGTTTGGCCGTTCTGATTTTCTGACTCTAGCTCTTTGACATTTCATGATAATACTTTGTCTCTCTGTACTGTCCTTTGCAGTCTTCCATTCAGCTTCTTAATGTCTTGATTTCTTCCCTTTACTTTGGCTTTTCAGTACTCTAGTGCAATATTGAGAGTCTCATCTTGACATCCATCTTGAAATTTTCTTCTTCCTCTGTCTTTAGACCTTTTGCACTCTTCCTGCATGATACTCTTGATATCCTCCCACAACTCATCTGGTCGTCGCTTATTGGCGTTCAAAGCCTCAAACCTGTTCCTGAGATGGTTCTGAAATTCAGGTGGGATAGACTCAA
>NW_006400217.1:314060-315681 GCF_000299155.1 Elephantulus edwardii | reverse complement strand
TAATGGGGATGGGTGTGTCAGAGGCAATGAGATTGGCACAGGATAGAGCACGGTTTAGGGCTGTTGTACATAGGGTCGCTATGAGTCACAAATGACTTGATGGCACATAACAACAACAACAACATATTAATTTTAATGAAATTATACAGAGACTTAGTGTTTCCATTTATTAATTGTTTCACTTTTCTCTCTGCTTACCCCTCCTCCCAGGTTTATGTTTTTTTATAGAAGTATTTGCAATGAATAAATCAATGATTGTACAGATTTCTATCATTCTATCAAGCTTCATTTCTGTCACCAAGTCCATGATTTACAATAACTGATCCTTCTTCTCTGTTCCCAACTTTTGCATTCCAGTCACCCATTATTATTAATAGAACTTGGTTGTATGTTTGATCAATCTTTTATTTCCTCCTTTTTGGTTCTAGTTTTTGGTGCATAAGTTTGAATGATGGTGGTATTCACTGGACTTCCTGGTATGCATGTGGATATTTCCCTGTTACTCACAGCACTGTATTTCAAGATGGACCTAGAAATGACTTAACTATGAATGCAACTCCATTTTTCCTCATCTATTCATGTCCTTCATAGTAGATCAAATGATTGTCTGATTAAAAATCTCCCACACCAATCCATTCTGTTGCTCCAATACCTAGTATGTCAATATTTATGCATTCCATTTATTTCTTAACAGGGTCCAATTTTCTTACATGTATGCTTCTCACATTCCACGTTCCAGTCACTACTGTCTGCTTACAACTTCACCTCCTCTGTTTGTTTCCATATTTGATGACTCAATCTCAGCTGCTGTATTCTCTATTGTACATAGAATATTTGAAGGCTTGTTTTATTTCAGAATTGGATGGACAATTTCTCTTTCTAGTTTGTCTTAATTAGAACTCTCAGATGTAGAACAATATTTGGCTGACAAGCACTACACAGAAAGGAGTAAGTGAATGACATTTCCCAATTATAGAAACAACCAACCAATAATTTTAGTGTGCTCCCTGCCCTCGGCATGTGTGTCTTGACCCACCCCTTTCTCCACTCTACCAGAATCCCCTTCCATTCACACCTACCCCATTCAACCCCTCTCTCCCTCTATACATACAGCCCCTGATATGATAGCTTAGGTCTCAAGCCTTCTGGGCTTCTGTTATTCTGAATGCTTTGCGCTGCTGCCAGTCTTTTATGTTGCAGCCAGTACCTCTTGAGTTTAGGGGTCTCTAAGTCCAAATACCACGTACTAGTATTAGTGCTCACCAAGTTGTGCCAAGAAATCTGGAGAACAACCACTTGGTCAACTAACTGGAAGAGATCTATAATTGTTCCCATTCCAAAGAAGAGTGACTCAACAGAGTGTGGAAACTATAGAACAATATCATTGATTTGACATGCAAACAAGATTCTATGGAAGATTGTCCAAAAACGACTGAAACAGCACATCAGCAGAGAACTTACAGGAGACCCAGGCTGGGTTTAGAAGGGGTTGTGGTACTAGGGATTTTGTAGCTGATGTTAGATGGATCTTAGCTGAAAGCAGGCAATACCAGAGGAATATATATCTGTGTTTCATTGATTATGCAAAGGCGTTTGACTGTGTGGATCATAACAAACTGTG
>NW_006400217.1:300350-313266 GCF_000299155.1 Elephantulus edwardii | reverse complement strand
TCCTTGGAGAGGGACATCATGCTTGGGAGGGCGGAGGGACAGTGCAGAGGGGAAGGCCCTCTATGAGGTGGATTGATTCCGTGACTGGGGTAATCAGGATGGGTGTCTTCAAGACAGTGCAATTGGCACAGGACAGAGTAGAGCTTAGGGCTGTTGTATATAGGGTCGCTATGAGTCACAAGCGACTCGATGGCACATAACAACAACAACAACAACAGTATTAGGGAAGGCTTTCTATGTCAGACAGTTCTGAGTAAAAGTCCTTTGCCTTGAACTTCTGCTCCAAGACTGACTTCTTGTGGCTTAGTGCCTTTTTAACAATTGGAACATGGGATGTACATAGCTTGAATGTTGGAAACCTGGAAATTGTTAAAAATTAAATAGAACGCATGAAAGTTTACATACTAGACATTAATGAGATTTGATTGACCAGTTTTGGCCACTTTTAATCATATAATAACATGGTATTCTATGCAGGAAATGAAAAACAGAGGAAGAATGATGGTGCATTAATAGTAAAAAAAATTCAATTTCAAGTTCTATTTGCATAAAAGGAAGACTTCATGGCTATTATTTAAATATACGCTGCTACTTCTAGAGGCAGAGGAAAAAACGGAAAATTTTTACCAAATTTTGCAGTCTGAAATCGAACATGCAATCAGGATTTGTTAATAATAATTGGTGACTGGAATGAAAAGTAGGAAACAGTGAAGAATAAACAGTAATTGGAAAGTATGGGCTTGGTGACAGAAATGAATCTGGAAATAGAATTATTGACTTTTGTATTTTCAATGATTTATTCATTGCAAATACTTTTTCTAAAAGACACAAAAGATGACTTTACACATCGATTTGACCTGATGGGTTGCATAAGGATAATATTGACTACATTTGTGGAAGAAATCGTTGGAGAAGCTCAATATTAGCATCAAAACTATGCCAGGGGCACACTGTAGGTCAGATCATCAATCACAAGTTCAAATTGAAGCCAAAGAAAATGAAAATAAGTCCACAGAAACCAAGATATGATCTTGAATCAATTCTGTCTGAATTTCATGATCATCTTAAGAATAGTTTTGAGGAATTGAACACAGATAATAGAAGACAAGATGAGTTGTGGGATCATGAAGAAAGAAAAAAAAATCATTACAAAAACAGAGGAGAAAGAAAAAATAGAAATGGATGTTTGAAGAGACTAAAGATTACACTGGAGCACTTTTAAGAAGCCAAATGTAAAGGAAAAAATGTCAAAATTTTGAGCTGAACAGACAATTTCAAAGGGCAACTCGGGAGGACAAAACAAAGTATTATAATGGAATGTGCAGAGAGCTGGAATTGAAGAATAAAAAGGGAATAATTCGCTCTGCATTTCTCAAGCTGAAAGAACTGAAAAATAAATTTAAGCCTCATGTTGCAATATTAGAAGATGCTATGGGCAATATATTGAAGGACCCAGAAAGCATCAAAAGGAAATGGAGGGAATACACAGAGTCACTGTACCAGAAATAATTGATTGAAAAATTTCAGGAAGTATCATAGGAACAGGAGCCAAAGGTCATGAATCACAGGTGGTATTCTGATAATATGAGAATGGTTGTAGGCCAGGGACAGCACAGTCTAAGAGCTCTGGAAGGAATACTTTGAGTTAGAGTGATGCCCACTCCCGGCCTCAGTTGAAATAGGATATACTGGGGAATGCTGCCAACAACTGGGTGGAGGCAGTGGGGGAGAGTCGCTACCTAAGACGGCAAGGAAGACATCACATCTTCCCTTTTGTTAGCTGGTCGCTGTTTAATAGACAGCTGTTTAAAATGCCTGAGCCAAGTCTTTTACATAGCTGTGCTATTTGTTTCCTTTATAACATTTTCTCCTATAATCTTCTTTTAGTTGGTATTTGGAGTATTTATATTTTATTTTTATTTTGTTTTACTGAATCCTGCCCTATCCTAAGCCATTCTTACTGTTTCTGACACCTACCCTCATAACCCTGGTTACTGTGTCACTTCATCTCATCCAGGGTCTTCCTCTCCTGTGCCGCCCTCTACTCTTCCAAGCATAATGCATTTCTCCAAAGACCAGTCCCTCCTGGAAACACATTCAACGTATGTGAGATGGAGCCCCAAAATTCTTCTCTCCAAGGAGTAATTTGGTTTCATTCTCTTTAAGACTGACTTATTTGTTCTCTTGGCAGTCCATGGTTCAACACTCTTCTCCAGCACCACAATTCAAAGGCATTGATTTGTCTTCTGTTATCCTTAATCATTATCCAGTTCTCTGATGCATAACAAGCAATTGCAAATTAATCAGGTAAATGCTTGAATCAGTGCACCTTAGTCTCTAAACATCTTTAGCATTTTGAAGACATCTCTGATATCAGAGTTAAGCAAGCTGAAATTATTAACAACTTCAAGCTCTTCTCCATCTATCATGATGCTACCAATTGGCCCAGTGGTGAGAATCTTTGTCTTTTTGATATTCATCTTCAATCTGTACTGAAGACTGCAGCCCTTGACCTTCACAGCAAATGCCCTATGTCTTCCTCAGTTTCAGCAACAAGGTTGTGACAACTGCATAATACAGGTTTTTGATGGGTCTTCCTCCAATCCTGATGTCACATTTTCCCCCTTCACACATGCTCCTCTGCATCCACCCTCCCCCATCTTGGATCCTCATACTTATTCTACAATAATGGTTTTATACAGTATTTGTTCTTATGGGACTGAGTTAGTTCACTCATCAAAATGCTCTCCAGTCCCTCCCAAGTTAGGTGGTTTTTGTTGTTATGTGCTGTCGAGTCGCTTGCGACTCATAGCGACCCTATGTACAACAGCCCTAAACTCTGCTCTGTCCTGTTCCAATCGCACTGTCTCTGACATTCCCATCCTGATTATTCCAGTCACTGAATCAATCCACCTCATAGAGGGCCTTCCCCCCCTGCGCTGTCCCTCCATGCTCCCAAGCATGATGTACTTCTCCAAGGACCGGTCTCTCCTCACAACATGTATAAAGTATGTTAGACAGAGCCTCAGAATCCTTGCCTCCAAGGAGCCACCTGGTTTATCCCTTTGGAGGATGAATCTGTTTTCCTAGCAGTCCATGGTATTCTCAATACTCTTCTCCAGCACCACAGCTCAAAGGCATCAATTCTCCTTCTATCCTCCTTGGTCATTGTTAAACTCTCTGATGCATAACAAGGGATTGTGAAGACCATGGCTTGTATCAGGTGCACCTTAGTCTCCAGAGAGACCCGATTGCTCTTCAGTACTTTGGAGAGGTCCCTAACAGCAGACTTTCCCATGGCAATGCGCCTTTTAATTTCCTGGCTACTGGTGTGAAGAGTGTTGACTGTGGAGCCAAGCAAACTAAAACTGTGTACAGTCTCAATCTCTTCACCATCCATCCTGATGCTGCCAATTGGTCCAGTGGTGAGAATCTTTGTCTTCTTGACATTGAGCCTCAATCCATATTGGAGGCTGCAGTCCTTGACTCTCTGCATCAGGTGCTTCAGGTCTTCTTCAGTTTCAGCAAGCAGGGTTGTGTCATCTGCATAAAGCACATTGTTGATAAATCGTCTACCAATCTTGATCTCACATTTCTCCTCATAGACCCCAGCCTCTCGGATAATCTGTTCTGCATATAGGTTGAAAAGGTATGGAAATAGGATGCATCCCTGGCATACGCCCTTCCCAATTTTGAACCATGCAGTGTTCCCTTGCTTTGTTCTGACGACTGCCTCTTGGTCCAAGTATAGGTTTCACATTAGCAAGATCAAGATCAGTAGACACCATACAAGCAAGAAGGCAATTGGATGATGAATACTACAGACTAGCTAAAGTATCTATCAAGTATGATGGTGAAATAAGGACCTTTCCAGATAAAGAGAAACTAAATGAACTTATTAAAATGAGACCTAACCTACAACAAATATTGAATGGAGTTCTTAAAATTGTAAATAGGAATGAAAATAATTTAGAATATCATTCAGAAACTCACTCAGGCACAGAAATAAAGTACAATAAAACACTGTTGTTGTTAGGTTCCATAAGGTCAACTATGACTTATAGTCATAATAAGTCAACATAATAAGCCAACTATGAACAATGGATTGGAACTTTGCTTGATCCTGCAGTATCCTTACTATTTCCCATATGTGTCAGTCCATTGTTACAATCATTGGGCCAATCCATCTCCTCAGGGTTTTACTCTCTTGCTAACCCTCTTCCTTTTTTCATATGGTGTCTTTTACCAAGGATCATGGTCCCTTGTATACTAGACAAAGTTTCACTGTCTTTGCCTCTAAGGAACACCCTGGTTACACTTCCTCCATGACAGCCTTGTTTGTCCTTTTGGCAGTTCATGTGTTTCAATATGCTTTGCCAATATGACAATTTTTTTTATTAATTCATTATTGCACATTTTCCTCCCTCTCCTTCCCTTCTCCCTCCCCCAGGCCATTTTACAATGCACATCTTGTTCCAGTTTGTTGTCATACATATAATGTCTACTCTTATATTCCTTTCCATTTTCCTCATTTTTCCAATACAATGTTTATTATCTATTCAATTCATTCCTACTCTCCCTCCAACCGCCTATATCAGTCCTGTTTTATAATAGCAGTGTCATGCAGTATTTGTCCTTCTGTTACTGAGATATTTCACTTAGCATAATGTTCTCTAAGTATATTACTCATGTTGTGTAGTGTTTTACAATTCATTAATTTTCAATGCTGTGTAGTATTCCCTTGTGTAAATATACGACTTTTTTCTATCATTCATTTGTTGATGGACATTTGGATTCTATCTCTTTGCTGTTTTGAATAATGAAGCAGTAAACATGAGTGTGCAAACACCTGTTTGAGTTATGGCTCTGGTTTTTAAGGGCATGTTTATATATTTTTATATATATCCTAAAAATATATTTATATGCTGAATATATTTAGGGTATATTCACAGTAGTGGAATTGTACAGTCAAATGGTTATTTCTATTTCCAACTGTTTGAGAAAGT
Organism: Elephantulus edwardii; assembly: GCF_000299155.1. NCBI lineage: Eukaryota > Metazoa > Chordata > Mammalia > Macroscelidea > Macroscelididae > Elephantulus > Elephantulus edwardii. Next base: position 308,260 of record NW_006400217.1, on the reverse strand, counting down.
GTCAGACCACCTTCCATAATAATTGTATCATTTTACTTCCTCAACAACAGTGAATAAGAACTCCAATCTCTCCTTAGCCTCTCCAACTTTTGTTGTTTGCTACACTGTTGAACTTTGCTATTGTTGCTGGAGTGAGATGATATCATTGTTTTAATTGGCAAATGCAAATCTGCAGTTAGGGATAGCTAAGGATTTTGAACATTTCTTCATGTGTTTGTTTGCCATCTGAATGTCGTCTTTGGTGAAGTGTCTATTCACACACTGAGCCTATTTTGCAATTAGGTTGTTTACCTTGTTCTTGTTGAGGTGCTGAAATATTCCATAAATTTTAGATATGACTAGTATATCAGATATATCCTTGTCAAATATTTTTCCCCAGGCTTTGGGTTTCCTTTTTACCCTATTGGAGAAGTTTTTTTTTATGTGCATAGGGCTTTGATTCTTAGAAGGTCTCATTCAACAATTTTATTTTCTCATTTTTGTAGATTTTTCATTTTGCTTGGAAATCCGTTCATGCTGTGGTTTAGGGCTTCTAGAGTAGTTTCTATCTTTTCTCTGATTATTGTATAGTTTTTTGTTTTATTCCTAGTTCTCTCATCCACCTTGAGTTCAGTTTTGTATATAGTGTGAGGTGTGGGTCTTGCTTGAGTTTTCTTCCAATTTGTTAAAAAGACTGTTATTTCTTAACCCTGTCAAAAATCAGTTGAACAAAGGTAGATGAGCTGATATCTGAGTTCTTAATTCTGTTCTATTGTTATATGTGTCTGTCACTGTACCAGTACCATGCTATCTTGATCACCATGGTTGTATAGTAGGATTTGAGATCAGAGAGTGTGATGCCTCCTACATTGTTTCTATTTTTCCTTGAGTACGTTGCTTATTCAGGGTCTCTTTACATTCCAAACTAAACAGGAAATTGCCTTTTCCATCTCATTGAAGAATGCACTTGGTATCTGTATTGGGATTGCATTGAATTTGTAGATTTCCTTTGGTAGAATTGTCATTTTCACAATATTGAATATTCTTATCCATGAGCATGGTATAGTCTTCCATTTCTCCAGGTCTCTTTTTGTTTCTGATAGCAGAAAACTGGACAATGTCTAAAGATGACAGAAGGAGAATTTATGCCTTTGAGTTGTGGTCCTGGAGAAGAGTATTGAACATACCATGGACAGCCAAAAGAGCAAACAAATCTGTCCTGGAGAGGGTAAAATCAGCTTACTGTTTGGAGGCAAGAATTCTGAAGCTCTGTCTCACATACTTAGGCATGTGGTCAGGAGGGAACAGTTCTTGTAGAAGGACATCATCATACTTGGAAGGGTAGAGGGACAGTACAGGAGAGGAAGACCTTAGATGAGATGGATTGACAAAGTAATGAGATAATGGGGGTAAGGGTGTCAAAGTCACTGAGACTGGCTTAGGACAGGGCAGACTTCAGAGCTGTTGTATATAGGGTTGCTATGAGTGTCAGGTGGCATGTAACAACAACCAAAAAGCAGCAATATTGTATAATTTTTCTTTGTATAGGAAAAGCAACAATATCAGTCTGGAGACTAAGATGTGTGTAACCTAGGCCATGGTCTTCACAATTACTTGCCTTCCATCAGAAAGCCAGACAATGACTACAGATGATAGAAGGAAAATTGATGCCTTTGAACTGTAGGGCTGGAGAAGAATATTGAATATACATACCATGGACTACTAGGAAAACAAACAGGTTCGACCTGGAGAGTATGAAACCAGGCTGCTCTATGGAGGCAAGGATTCTGAAGCTCCCTCTGACATACTTTGGACATGTTGCAAGGAGGGACCAATCCTTGAAGAGGGGCATCATGCTTGGGAGGGTGGAGAGACAGTGCAGAAAAGAAAGAGAAAAGATGGATCAACTCAGTGACTGTGATAATGAGGGTAGGTATGTAAGAGACAGTGAGGTTGGCTCAGAATAGAGCAGGGTTCAGATCTGTTGCACACTGAGTTTTTATGAGTCTTAGTCAACTCAATGGCACATAAAAACAACAAAAGGCTTTTGTATATCCAATTAAATTTGTTCTCAAATATTTCATCTTGTGGTTAGCTATTACAATAGTATTGTTTTTCTTAGTTCCATTTCCATTTCCTCTTTATCACTGTAGAGATATACAGCTAACTTTTGTACGTTGGTCTTGTATCTTACTACTTTGCTGATTGGTCAACTATGTCTAATAGTTTTCTCATTGAATCTTTAGGATTTTTCTAAGTATACTATTATATCATCTACATATAAAGACAGTTTTACCTTCTCTTTGCCAATTTGGATACCTCTTATTCCTTATTGCTTTAGCTAAGACTTTCAATATTGTATTGAGTAGGATGGGGATAGTAGGCATCCTTGTCTGGTTCTTGTTCTCAAGTGAAATTCCTTTAATCTCTCTCTATTGAGAACGATGGGCTCTTGGTTCTGCATATATACTTTCACTATGTTGAGGAAATTCTCTTCTATTCCTACCTCAATACCATAATTTAAAGGCATATACTCACCTATAACCAAGAGAAGATAAAATAGACGAATGGGATCTTCTAAGAATCAAATCCCTATGCACATCCAAAAACTTCTCCAACAGAGTGAAAAAGAGAAGTCACAGACTGGGAAAAAGTATTTGGCAAAGACATATAAGATAAGGGACTTATATCCAGAATTTATAAAATACTTGAGCACCACAAAAAGATAAAGGTAAATAATCCAATAGAAAAATGGGCACAGGATATGAACAGACACCACCAAAGAAGACATTCAGATAGCTAACAAGCACATGCAGGAATGTTCAAAAGCTCTAAGAGAGATGCAAAACAAAACAACTATGAGATATCATCTCACTCCAGTCAGAATAGCAAAATTTAACAGAGTAGCAAGCAACAAATGCTGGCGAGGTTATGGAGAAACTGGAACCCATATTCACTGTTGGTGGGAGTGTAAAATGGTGCAACCACTGTGGAAGGCAGTATGGCACTTTCTCAAAAAGTTACAAATAGGCATAACATTTGACTCAGCAATTCCACTACTGGGAATATACCCCAAAGACACCATAACTGACATCCAAGCAGATATATGCACACCCATGTTTATTGCGGCTTTGTTCACAATAGCAAGGAGTTGGAAAAAACCTAAGTGTCCATCAACAAACGAATGGATAGAGAAGCTGTGGTATATTCACACAATGACATACTACGCTGCATTGAAAATCAAGGAACTCATGTATATTATTTAAAATGGGTGACCCTGGAGGACATTATGCTGAGTGAAATATCTCAGTCACAAAAGGACAAATACTGCATGGTGCCACTGTTGTAAAACAGGACGACATCAGGGTTGGGGAGAGACTGAGAAGGATGGGTTCAATAATATATACTGCATTGAAACAGATGAGGAAGAAAACTGTTTAAAAGGGATGTGTGATTAGGTATTTTTCTCATGACAGGAGTCCAGAGTGAAGGCTGCATAGTGGCATGGACCTGGGGGAGGGTTTGTAAAACAATGAAAGACTTTTAGTTTTCCAAGAGGGTAGTGTACTGTGGGGGAGGGTTGTGAGGGAGAAACGTGCAACAATGAATGAATGGAAATCCAAAGTCTCTGTAAATTTTCATTGAAATTAATAATAAATTTTTTAAAAAAAATAAATAAATACGCCAGTTGCCTGTGTGGGGGATGGCGCGTGCCTGCTGGCCCACTGGCTGCCTGTGCACGAGATGACGTGAGCACTCCAAGAGATGACGCACACCCACTGAGAGATGATGCGAGCCCTCTGGTCACCCACGCGCGAGATGACGTGTGCCCGCCAGCTGCCTGCGCTGGGGGATGATGTGCACCTATCCCCACCAGCTGCCCCGCACACAAGATGACGCATGCCAGCCGAGAGAGGACGCACGCTCGCGGGTCGAATGTGCACGAGATGATAAGTGCCTGCCAGCAGCCCACGTGGGCGATGACACACGGGAGATGGCAAGCGCCTGCCAGTCACCTGCACTGAGGGATGGTGTGCGTCTGCCAACCGCCCACACAGAAGAGACGACGTGTGCCCCGCCGCCCATGGGGGGGACATGTGCCCCACCACCTGCAGGTTTGGGTTTCCTTGGAAAACCCAAGAAGATGATCACCTATACAATGGATTGTTGAAAGTCACTGTGAGTTGTCTACTTGATGACACTTACAGTGGCAGCATGTCCAAGAGGACCAACATCCTAAATGCACCACATATTTTGCTCTGTTGAATGCTTCTGCCAAAAGATGTTTAGACCTGGGGGGAGTCTGTTCACAATTTTCAGGTTCCCTTTGCCATTTATAAAGGGGGAGGGAAGTGACACCTACTTCAAATTATAGTATGACTACTTATGGGGGGGGTGTAAAAGTGGTGGTGCTGGAATTGGAGGTGCTGTCCCTGGCCACACACTCCTCGGTCAGGTGAGGGGACCAGATTAGTGTGGGGGCAAGTAGAGGGGAGTGTGCCAGCAGCGTATGGGGGTTGTTGCCCTGTTCGGGACGGGTTGTCCTCGGCCCTCAGGGTGAGCTCCTCAGTCCCCAGATTGTGCCATGTGACCCCTGGGTAGGAAAAAAAAATGCCTAGCGTATCCAGAGAATTTTATCTAGGCTACTTTCTGCCACCCTCTCCCCCAGTAAACCTGAAAGCAACACCCCCAAACCACTCTATTTGTAACTCACAAGTTTGTTCTCTCTAGGTTTGCTCCCTTTCCTACAGGTAACCTTACCACTGAGTTTTACTTCAGACCTGACCCCGAACCCAGTGCCAGTGACAAAAAGGAAATACAACTGCCAGCTAAAGAAGCAAAGGAGGATGGAGCCTCTGGATTCAACCAGCCATCCCCACTGGACCCACCTGGGAAAACACTTTGCAGTCCAGAGGGGAGCAAATGACAGGAAAATATCTTCTAATAGAACAAAAAGGCAAGCAGCCTTAACCCAAGATCACCAGTAAGGTGATAAAGTGTCCCCCCTTTCCCCCGTTACATCAACGCCCCTGTTCAAAATGAAGAAGCCAGAGAGTCGGCATACACTTCCCAAATCAATAAGACAGTTGATTTAACTACCATTGGAAAATGCTTGTCATTTTCCTGTAGCATCTGGTTCCCACTGGATCACTTTCATTTCCTTCACCTGCTCCCCTCACCAACCAATTTCTGCAGCTCTGCGACTGCATCCCTGCCCATCCTTACCCTTCTGCCCCCAACCCTCACCTCCTTGTACCCCCAATTTTTTTCCCAATAAAAATTTAAAACAAACAAACGAACGAACAAACAAACAAACAAACAAATAAAAAGGCATATAATCCTTTGGCCTTCCTTTTTCACTGTGCAACTTCAGGTGCAGACAAAGCAATTGAAAATCGCTTTAATTACGTCAATCTTAGTCCTTAACCTGACAACCTTGCTTGCTCTTAAACACTTTAAAGAAGTTCTTGATAGCAAGTTTACCCAATACAAAATGTGTTTTTTTTAATTTCTTGATTGATGTTACCATGAGTGTTGATTGTAGATTCAAATGAAATCTTTTTTTTTTTTTAAATAAATGATCCCTTTTGTTGTAAGTAATGCAAGACACTGGCCTGGCTTTGCACTGCAAGCCCTTGGTCAAGATATAACTATGGCTGCAGGTTCTTCTGCACAACCCACAATTCAGACAGACACAGAGTTGGAGGGGGGTTGGGCAGGAGAGGTGGCAGAGGACTACCTCCAGCCCTGGCCTCCTTGCTGGGTTTGCCAAGGCAGACATACCCCCGGGATTAGAAAATGCCGATATATGGCCCCTTCCCACAGCAAGCCTAGGGTCCGCTGGGACACTGCCCATCAGAACCTTTGGGCCCAGGCCATGCTAAGTCCCCACAACTTAATCTGGTTTACTTAAAAACAATAAATTAAGAAACAGCTTGGTCCTGAGGATGCTAAGCCAGCATGTCCACAGTTTTTGGCACACACAAAATCGTGGGGTATTTTTGTTGTTTGGAGTGCATGGTTGGTTGACTTGTTTTCATATTCATTTTTAGAACACACTGGCTCCAGGGGCCAGGCTCTGTGGGACCCTGAACCTGGGACACAGAGTTGTCTTGTCTCAGCAGTGCTGGCACAGCACCACCTCCTCTTGGGGAACGGGGAACTGGTGTGGGGTGCCGGCTGCCATCCGACAGGTCATGGAGAGGCCAAGCTGCCGCACAGCAGCTGTGGTCGAGGGGGGCAGTCCCCACCCTGGGCAGGGCTGGGGTGCAGATAGGGGGGTGGAAAGAAGGGACCCAGGCCCAAGTGGCACCGTATAACACACACGTCTGCAAAACCAGCTGCTTTCATCTTCTCTTCTCTTGAGGCGTCCATCACCTGTAACAGTCAAGAATTGATATATATATAAAACCCATCAAATATGATCAGAGATATAAATTAACAAGTACAAGGCCTCACATTACATGATGTGAAAAGGCTAAAAACAGCGATAGAAACTACAATCATAAAAGTGCATTGTCAACATATAACGAAGGCTTTGGCTTGTTCAGTGCCCATGGGATGTGGGCATGGCTGGCGATGAGCTGCCTGGCGCTAACCCCCAGCTCCCTGGAGACGCCTGTCCCTGGGCACTGGCTTGGTTTTCTTAAATGAAACTCCCAAGGAAACTGAGTGCCGGGGGAGGAGCTTTAGCAAGAGGCACATTTCGGAGGGGAGGGGCCGGAAGAAAGGACCAGCGCCCAGGCTGAATTAAATGTGGCCAACTTTATGCTGCTGAGATACTGGTTTCCTGCCCCTGCTGCCATCCTTTCCCCGAGAGGAGCATGGAAGACAGGGCTTGGAGCCCTTACTTGAACGGGCCAGGCTGGCTAAAGAGGCAGAGCTGGTGGGCTGCACACAGATGGACGCACGTACACAGGTTTGCCACAGGCAGTGGGGCGAGGGCTCCGGCCCAGCTAGGTCACAACTCAAAGCCTGCCTGGTTGTCCAATGTCCCGCTCAGGCAGGCCAGTCAGTGGGGTCAGATGCCTGCTCCAAGCTGTCCATCCTTCCATCTCAGCCAGGGGCACTGGCCCAGCCCACACCCAAAGCTGGGTATGCAGAGCCCAGAGGGCACACAAGGTCTTCAGTTTAGAAACTCGGTACAGCAAAGAGTGACTCCCTACTTGTTAAATAGAGACAATTGCATTGACAAAACTGGGTCTCCCCACCTCTGTGAGATTCCACATCTCAAGACCCCGCCTGGGGGCAGGGTCACATGGGTAGGCAAGACAGGTGCCTCCTTCCCTGAATAAGGCAGCATAACATTTGCTTCATTCATCTTTGGTAAAGGACAGGACTGGCAAAGCTGGCCTGGGGGCCGGGGGCCAGGGGCCGAGGGCGGCCCACCTGGACTTCCATTGCTTTAAGGGAATGCTGATTACCTCAGGCTGGGTGGCCTCACCCAGCCAGGTGACTCCTGTGGTGGCCTCCAGAAACAAAGTAACACTCAGAACGAAAACAACACTGTTCCCACCCTGCAACTCGGACCTCAGCCCAACTGCAGTGTTGGGACACAGCTCCAAGGCTGGGCCTGTGGTCGCTGCATATGGTGTCTGATCCCCTCCACTGTGCGCTCAGGACTCTGGAGCTCTCCGGTCTGGCAGGCTGGGGGCTCCCAGTCCTTGAGGCTCCTGCCCTGGCTCCCAGCCCTGGGGCAGAAGAGGCCCAGCAAACGCTGGCTGGACCGTGGCTCTCGAATCCACAGCCTTGCCTGGGAGAAGCAGCAACTTGCTGAGCTCCCAGCAGTCCCTTGCCCACGCAGTAGGGGTGGCCGGCAGCAGCGTGGCCTAGAGCTCAGTACACAAGCTGTGCAAAGTGGTGCTTGAGCAGCTCCTCGGCCGAAGGCCTCTGGCGGGCCTCCACAAAGATGCGCCTCAGAAAGTCCCGCC
>NW_006400217.1:296540-299529 GCF_000299155.1 Elephantulus edwardii | reverse complement strand
GTCCGCACTCCGCAGGCGCCCCCGGGGGTCCAGGTACTGCATGGCCAGAACCAGGTTCTCGTCGTTCGTGCTCAGAGCGACTGGAGGGCACCAGGGTGAACAGGTTCCCTTGATGGCGCCTTATCCGTGGAAACGTCCTTCGGCCATCACTGTAGTCCTTGTGGTGCACTGACACATGGTAACGCCTGGGATAGGTTCCACCTTTGACTCCTTTGTCATAAAGCTGAGTTTCCCCGATCTCTCCTGCCTATTGTCAGGGAAGCTCTGGGCTCGGGACATTCGTGATTTCCGGAAGGACAGGCTGTCTGTGGACCTGTTCAAAGACTGGCAGCTTCCCGACAGAGTTTTCAGCACTGCTCAGAGGATCCAGCATGCACTGCTCGCTGGTCTCTGGGATGAACTCCCCCTCACTGTTGATGCTGGTGTAGGACCCTTGTCGGACAATGCGCTGTTGCCGCTCAGGTACGTAGCCAGGGGGAGGCGAACTTCAGCCAGGATTCTGGGAGCCGACAGAGAGGTGCCTGCTTCTGGGCTCAGGGGGCTGGTAGACAGTATTTACATCCCCCGCTGACTGTGAAGCCTTGATCCGGACCTGCCTGGAAACTCCAGAGTGGGGTGAGGAACTGGCATGGTTCCTGTCCTGGGACAGCAGCAATATCCTAAGGCTTTTCATGCTTAAGCTTCTGTCCAAAATATCAATTGCCTTATCAAGATCATCTTGGTTTTTCAGCAGGATGGAGAGCTCATTGTTCATATAATGTAGCTGCCCAAATACTGCTGCCACCTTGTGCTCCACATCTTCATATCTCACAGGCCAGCTGAACGGTATGATTCGCCTCTCCCCACTGTGCTCAAACTTGATTCTGACGTCACTCTGCCTGTTTGGGTGGGCCGTATCCTTGTTCTTCATGGTCTCATGTCCAGGCACCCGGGAACGTCGGCTCATCTGGAGGGCCACCAGATCCTTCATGATCGAGTCCAATGCTTCTTGTTCATCCATGGTGGCGATGGTGGCGTCGGCTCAGACCCTGAAGTGTCACCTCCGCAGCTGGAGCTGCATGCCGGGGGCCCGGGCGGCGGGGACGGGAGCGGACCTGGCTCCGCGCGGGGGGGCGCGGGCTGTGCACGGGGCCCCCGCCGCCTCCCTCAAGTGAAATCTTTGACAACTTCAAATTTTCTCCATGATGCTGCCTATTGGACCATTGGTAAGAATATTTTTTTTTCTTGATGTTGCAATGCAATTCATATTGAAGGTTGTATTCTATGTTCTTCTGCAGTAAGTGCTTTAAGTACTCTTCACTTTCTGTAAGAAAAGTTTGTGGCACTTGCCAAACACAGATTGTTGATCATCCTCCAATCCTGATGACATATTTTTCTTTATATAGTCCAGCTTCTTGAATGATTTGTTCAGTTTACAGATTGAGTTGATATGGAAAAATGAACATAGTCCCGAGGAACACCTTTCCTGATTTTAAATCAAGCAATATTTCCTTGGAAGAGAATGGGGCAAAGTTCCAATCTTTTGTCCACAGTATTGTTATGAATGGCAGTCAACTCACTGGCACCTAACAATAACATTCTCTTTTTTTCCCTCTGGCAACTGCTTCTTGGTCAATATATAAATTGGCAAGTGAAAAATTAAGTGTTCTGGGATTCCCTTTTTTTTTCAATGTTGCTAATTTATTGTGACCCATACAGTCAAATATTTTTTGCATAGTTAATAATTCTCTGCTTTCAGGCAAAATCATCTAACATCAGCAATGAAATTCTTTGTTCTCAGCCTCTTGTAAATCTACATTTAATTTCTGGAAGTTACCTATCAGGGAATGATTATGCCTATTTTAAAATAATCTTCGTGGAACGTTGGTGGGGTAGTTAATAGACAAATGTGCTACTAACCTGAAAAGCAGTGCCTTCTGGCAATTCTAATCCACCAACATGGAAGAATGTTAGACAATCTCCTCCCACATTTTATGCAAACTCCTGAAAAGAGGCTTGAGAGTAAGCTATGAATTGACTCCAATTCAAAGACAATGAGTTTGAATAGTCTAATGGGTAAGAAATTGAATTGTTAACTGGTTCAAATTCACTAGTTGCTCCATAAGAGGAACATAGGCAGTCTCCTCCAAAGTGATTTACAGCCTCTGAATACCCACTGAAGGGTCAGCTATAAATCGGTTTCAAATAAATGGGAATAAGAGTATATTGTTATTGTCATTGTTGTTAGGTGTCATCAAGTCGAGTATGACTCATAGTGACTCTATGAAAAACAGATTGAATGCTGTCCTATCCTGCACCATCTTTATCATTCCTGACACACTTAAGCCCATTTCCACAGTCTCTGTCTCAATTAATCTCTTTCTGATTCTCCATTTTTTACAAGCAGGATATCCCTTTTCAAGGAATGCCCTCTTCTAACAAAGTAAGATGATTGTAGTGTGGTTTCTTACCACTACAGATCCCTCAATTATAGTATGTTATTGTTGTTGTTGTTACATGCCATTGAGTCATCTGCAACTCATAGCAATTCTGTGCACATTAGCTCTGAAGGCTGATTTATCCTAACCCAGGCTCACTGTTTCCAACACACTTAATCCCTCTACCCCAGTTACTGTGTCAATCCATCTTATCCAGGGTCTTCCTGTCTTGCATTGTCCCTCCATACTTCCAAGCAGGATATCCTTCTCCAAGGACTGGCCTCTTATAGCAACAAACCCAATGTAAGACAGAGCTTAAGAATCCTTGCCTCCGTAGGCTGCTTCCAACTCTTTGCTATTGAAAACAAAGCTGCAATAAACATGGGTGTGCATATATCTGCTTGGATGGCAGACATGTTCTCTCTGGGGTATATTCCCATCAACAAACGAATGGACAGAGAAGCTGTGGTATATCCACACAATGGAATACTATGCAGCATTGAAAAACAAGGAACTCATGCAATATTATTCAAAGTGGGTGACCCTGGAGGACATTAGGCTGACTGAAATAT
>NW_006400217.1:283904-288895 GCF_000299155.1 Elephantulus edwardii | reverse complement strand
TCTACGTGTGTTGTAATAAGCCTGTCCATATACTCTTAGGAGTCTTCCTCCACTCTGGTAGTCTGGTAACTGGCAGAATGGCTGGTATCTCAATGGCAGCTTGTCTTGGTGACAGTTGGGCAAAAAAAGTTTCTGGGGTCCAGTGTGTGTGTGTGTGTGTGTGTGTGTGTTACTGTTCTTTTTGCCCTTCAAAAGTGGGTGGGCTGCCCTGAACTTTAGACTAAGGGTAATTAAGGGTTGAGCCTGCTCCAAAGTGTAGATTAAAATCCTTCACGAGGCTAGGGATTGAAATATTCCTCCATTCTAGAAGTCGGCTAACTGTCAGAATGGCTAGTATATCAATGGTGGCTCATCTTGGTGGCAGTCAGGCAAGGTAAGTTTCTGCGGTGGATTTTTTTTGTAGGTTACTGTTCATTTGACCCTTCAAAAATGAGTGGGCAGCCATGTGCCTCACACTAAGGGTAAATAAGGGTGGAGTCTGCTCCAGGCCCAAGCATAAAATGGGGCCTGGAAGTTCCCTCCATTCTAGAAGTTGGCTAACTGCAGAATGGCCGGTGTCTCAATGGCTGCTTGTCTTGGTGACAGTCAGGCAAGGGAAATTTTGGGGGTCCTTTTTCTGTGTGTGTGTTACTGTACTTTTTGCCCTTCATAAGTGGATGGCCGACCTAGAGCCTTAGACTAAGGGTAAGTAATGGTGGAGCCTGCTCCAGGAGGTAGCTTAAAATCCTTCATGAGGCTTGGGGACTAGAGTCTCCCTCCACTCAGGAAGTCGGCTAATTGGCAGAATGGCTGGTGTCTTGACTGCGGCTCATCTTAGTGGCTGTCAGGTAAGGAAAGTTTCTAGGGTTCTGTTAGTGTGTTTGTTACTGTTCTCTTTGCCCTTCAAAAGTGGGTGAGCAGCCCAGAGCCTTAAACTAAGGGTAAGTAAGGGTGGAGCTTGCTCCAGGCTATAGCTTGAAATCCTGTATGGCCTGAGGGCCACAGGCCCTCTGGTCTGTTTTTTAATTGTTTTTAGTGAAACATTCTTCTAGGTCATATAGCCCTGGCCTGTCCACATGCTGTACAAAGTTAACTCATGATTACTGTGAAGCTGAACACTGTGACACTGTGTCAAATGCAAGAATGGTTACCCATGGTGGACAGTGTTTGGTGGAGCTCCCTGTTTCAAACAAGCTTGGAAGCAGGGATAACATCCACTTCCAATATAGCTTGCCTCTGGAAACTCTATGAAACTGGAGAATAGATGAAAATTATACAAGTTTCCAGGTCTTTCATTCACTGAGTCACTATGAGTCACCCACAACTCAACGGCACTTAACAAGAACAGCATAGAAATAGATCAGTTGGCCTAGTGGACAGAAATTGATGCTAACAAGCCAAAGGTGGGTGATTTGTTTCTAACTGTTTTTGGTGAAACATTCTTCTAGGTCATATAAGCCCTGATCTGTCCACTTGCTGTACAGAGGTAACTCGTGGCTGCTGTGAAGCTGACCACTATGACATTGATGTGTCAAATGCGAGAATCGTTATTCATGGTAGATAGTGTTTGGTGGAGCTCTCTGATTCAAACAAACTTGGGAGCAGGATTGGCATCCACTTCTGAATAGCTGGCCTCTGGAAACCCTATGAACCTGTATAAAGAACAAAAGTCATACAAGTGTCCAGGTCTTTTGTTCATAGGGTCACTATGAGTCGCCTACAACTCAACGGCACTTAACAACGACATATACTCTTGAGCTAGACTCTAAATATATCACAGTCAGTTGCAAAATGAGTACTAAGGGGATCCCAATATTGAGGTGAAGAAGACATATAGGAGAATTCAGTATTCAGAAAAGAGTTCAGATGATGGAAAGCATTTAACTGTCCAACTTTTGCCCAGGCTGACCTGATAGCACTACTCTTATTTGTCATCTCTGACCTGATAATTTTATTTCCCTTCTGGAAATCCCCTTGGTTGGTGACTTCTCAGTCACTTAAGGGCCTTCCAAAATAAAAACATTGTGAACTATTTCTGCAAATAAAAAGATTAGTGTCATGTGGGACAGAAGATCAGCCTTTAAGGATCAGTTGATGTTATTTTTGGTGCCTAGATGCTCACAACACACATGATCAAAAGTATTATCAGAACAGTGATGGAATTAGACTTCAAATGCTTTCAGATGAATACTGAGGGATTTTGTACTGGATAACAAAGGGAATCCTTCACTGTAAACATGAGCATTAATTGAAACAAAAAAAATAATTGAAACAAAAAATTAATTAATTGAGCATTAATTGCAACAAAAAATATTTTAAATCCATACATTCATGGTAGCATTAAAAGCAAAGTTTTAAAAGCAAATATTATCAGACTCAGTGGTAGAGACCTAAGCATGCCCCATCTCTATTATTCCTGCCTCTTAGTGGTCAGTCTCATATATACGCTCTCTATGAATATGAGTGAAAACCAGCACTTACTTCTAAAAACTAGAAAATAGAAAGGTGATAGGTAGGGTGGCAATTCTGCGATAATATTTTACCATCTGAGACCCGGTTTTGTGAACAGATTCGCTGTAAAGACTCTTCTTGGTGGTTGATGAGAAAAGAAGTCATGAGAAAGCACATGTGACTAAGACTGACTGTAACTTCTAAGAACTACAGGAAACTTCTTGCTACTCCAGGTGACCTCCATAAAACCAGGGTCCTCATTAGTTCTACAAGCATAAAGGGTATTATTCTGAGTGAAATAATTCCATTACAAAAGTACTGTGAGCCACTAAAGACAATTTCTTAGTACAATATTTTGGTTCCTGAACCTGTCATTATGAACAATGCCTGATAACAACAGTCAATAAATGATTCATTTGAACCCCCTGACTTAACTTCCTTTTCCACATACCTAATTGAAGGCTACTCAGGCCTCCTTTAGGAGCTTAGACAGCTCAAGGCTGTAGGAAGAGTCCTACTCTTCCACTTGAGGGAATATGTCAATCTCACCTGTATATCTTGAAGAAACATTCATCCTACTACAGTTTTTAAGGAAAAAATTTATCATGAGGTAAAATCCCTTATTCTAATCTCTAGGTTACACTTCTCAATGACCTCAAAATTGGCAGCTAGATGGAGAAGAGATTTAGATTGTAAACAATTAGCTTGCTCAGCTCCACAATCAACAGTCTTGGCTTTAGGAGTCAGGAAATCAAGACTAATTCCACTGGAAAAATCTGTGGTCAAGGACCTCTCCAGAGTACTGAGGAACAATAAAGTCAATTTAGAGACTAAGGTACTCCTATCATTGGCCATGATCTTCACAATTACTTGCTATGCATCAGAGAGCTGGACAATAACTAAGGATGACAGAAAAAGAATTGATACCTTTGAGATGTGGGGCTGGAGAAGAGTTTTGAACATAAAGTGGACCACAAAGAGTACAAACAGATCTATCCAGGAGAGGATGAAACCAAATTTGTCCTTGGAGGCAAGGTTTTTAAGCTCTGTCTCACACACTTTGGACATGTGGCCAGAAGGGATCAATCCTTGAAGAAGAATGGCTTGTGAGCTTGGAAGTATGGAGGGACAGAGCAGGAGAAGAAGACCCCAGATGAGACGGATTGACAAAGTAACTAGAATAACAGGAGGTAGGTGTGTTAGAGTCAGTGAGACTTGCTCAGGATAGGAAAAGTTTCAAAGCTATTGTATATAGGGTCTTTACAAGTTGCAGGTGACTTGACAACACATAACAACAATAATATATCCAAAGTTGTGTGATCAGTACAGGTCTAACTTCATATAAGGCTTAAATTTCAGTTATTTAAACATAAGATGTCTTTTTAAAAGAAGATATTGATTTATTACAAAGTTCATATATACTGTGTTTCACACTGCATTAACATTGTGTTTCATACACTCATTCTCATGCATTATGTGTTTTTAATCTTTTTTATACTTTACTATGAAATATCTTTTTTCCCCTTCTTTTCTTTTTATCGGTTTGCTTACAAAGTTTATGTACATTGTATTTTACACTATTCTTCAATAGCATGTCTTTTGCTATTTTCCATTTCCAAAAGAAAGTTGAGGGAGCTCTCATGCTCTAGTGGGTAAATACTTGCACTGCTAACTGAAGGGGAGGTTGTTCAAATCCACAAGATGCTCCATGGGGGAAAGATGGGCAATCCCTTCCCTTTAGGATTTATAATCTTGGGAAACCTGCTGGAGGGTCAGCTATATGAGTAATTTTTGGCTCAATGCAATGAGGGAGTAATATATCCCCAGGCTAATATATAGACAACTGTAGATAATTAAAATGTGAAGAAAGAAGACTGAAAGATGGAGCTGGGAAAGAGAAAGAGTAACGGGAGGAGGTCAAAGGGTATTGTTCTGCCCAGAGCCCACATTTATAATCCTTGAGCCTAAATGGGACCACTTGCTGCCCATTTAGCTTCTCAGAAGCGGTGGTCTTTGCAGACAATGGGAAGAAATTTGTCAATAACCAACACCCACTTTCCCTGGCTCATCTCAGAGGCAGAGTACATGGAGTCTAAAAACATTCCCTGGAAGTCTGAATAATAGAAATGTGGCAACTTTCAGCACGTAGAGACAGGCACATGCTCTCCTGCCATCATTTGTGGCCCACCTCCCATGCTTCCCAGTCAGGGAGCACTGCGAGCCCCCCCTAATCCCCCATGAGCAACAACCTTTGTACCTCTCTGTTCTCTACTTCCTCCCCCTTTCTGTTCATTCTCTCCTTATCCTTTCTTTTTCTTTAACTCCTCTCTCTGGTCTAACTTCAGCTTCTATTTAATCCAGACCTTACCCTCAACTTACTGCCATCAGTTGAAGCCACAGACTATCAGGGAGGCTGGGCTCTATGAGGAGAAATGTGGGATCAAGATTGGTGGATGATTTATCAACAATGTGCTTTATGCAGATGACACAACCCTGCTTGCTGAAACTGAAGAGGACCTGAAGCACCTGCTGCAGAGGGTCAAGGACTGCAGCCTACAATA
>NW_006400217.1:279558-283804 GCF_000299155.1 Elephantulus edwardii | reverse complement strand
CAGAAAAAACTGGATAAATTATGTATATTGTATTGAAACAGATGAGGGAAAGAACAGATTAGAAGTGATATATGATTGAGTATTATGGTTAGCACAGGAATCCAGAATTATGGTTGCATAGAGAAGTGTACTCAGGCTGGGGGGCTGGGGGAAGTGACGTGGGAATTGTATACTAATGAAGGAATTTCTTTTCTTTTTTTTTTCTCTCTTCGGAGGGGGAAGCGAGCTGGTGGGGAGGGGTGGGCAGGGAGAAAATTGCCACAATGAATGAATGGAAATCCAAAACCTCTGTAAAAAAAAAAAAAGGAAAAAGAAAAAAGAAAAAAAAAAGAATCCTTGCCTCCAACAAGCAATATAGTTTCATCCTCTTCAGGACAAACTTGTTTGTCCATAGAATGCTCAATATTCTTCTCTAGCTTTACGACTCAAAGGCATTGACCCACTTCTATTTTCCTTATTCATTATCTATCTCTCTAATGTATTGCAAGTAATTGCAAAGATCATGGCCTGGGTCAGGAGCACCTCAGTCTCCAAACTGACATCATTGTTCTGTAGCAAAGTGAAGAGGTTTTGACAATCAATTTTTCCAATGCAGTTGGCCTTTTGATTTCCTCACTGCTGTGCTAATAGTGTCAAACAAGGTAAAATTGTTAACAATCTCAAGAATCAATCTTGGAGGTATAGTAAAGATGGAAGGGAGGGAGAATAAAAATAAATAGGTAAGTTGAGTAAAAGGAAAAGTAGTGACTTGATATAAAATTGTAATTAATTAATCACATTGATTTTGTTGTCGTTAGGTCCCATCAAACTGAGTATGACTTAAAGCAACTCTGTGAATAACAGATCTGAACTCTGTCTTAGACTGTGCCAACATCACAATCTCTGACACACTCAAGCCCGTTGCTGTAGTCTCTGTGTCAATCCACTTGCTTGAGGTCTTCCTTTCCTTCAATGTCCCCCCATCTTTCCAAGTATGATGTCTTTCTCCAAGGAACAGCTTCTCCAAGTAACATACTCAAAGTATATGAGATGAAACTTTACCATCTTTTCTCCAAGTAATACCCTGGCTGCACCTTCTCCAAAACATATTTATTTGCTCTTTTGGCAGTCCATGGAATATTCAGTACACTTCAACACTGCAATTCAGAGACATCGATTTTTCTTCTGTCACATTTATTTGTTGGTCAGCTCAGTAGCACAGCAAGTGATTTAAAAACACATGGTCTAAATCAAGCCCACCTCAAATTAACATCATTCCTCCCCAGTAATTTCGAGAGGTCCCTAATTGCAAACTTTGCCAATGCAGTACATCTCTTGATCTCTTGACTGCTGGTACCAGGTTTATTGATTGTAGATCCAAGTAAGATGATGTCATTGACAGTCTCAATCTTTTCCACATCTATTATGATGTTCAGTAAATTCCAACTTCCATCTTCTTTTAATACCTCCTGGATCATTCAATATTCTGCCTAAAGCATCCTTGATTATAGCAACTCGAGGTTTGAATTTGTTCTTCAGTTGCTTGAGCTTAAGAAATGCTGAACGAGTTCAGCCCTTTTGATTTTCCGACTCTAGCTCCTCGCACATTTCATTGTAATATTTTGCTTTCTCATTCTGTGCTGCCTTTTGAGATCTTCTGTTCAGCTCTTTAGTATCTTGAATTCTTCCTTGTGCTTTGGCTTCTCTATGCTCTAGTACGATCTTCAGAGTTTCTTCTAACATCCATTTTGGTCTTTTCTTCCTCTTCTGTCTTTGTAATGACCTTTTGCACTCTTCCTGGATGATACATTTGACATCCTCCCACAACTCATCTGGTCTTCGCTCATTAGTGTTCAAGGTGTATCCTGTGTCCATACCTTTTCAACTTGTATGCAGCGCAGATTATCCAAGAGGCTGGGTTCTATGAGGAGAAGTGTGGCATCAGGATTGGTGGAAGATCTATTAGCAATCTGCATTATGCAGATGACACAACCCTGCTTGCTGAAACTGAGGAGGACCTCATGCACTTGCTGCAGAGGGTCAAGGACTGCAGCCTTCAGTATGGACTGAGGCTCAATGTCAAGAAGACAAAGATTCTTACCACTGGAACAATTGGTAGCATCAGGATGGGTGGCGAAGAGATTGAGATTGTTCACAGCTTTAGTCTGCTGGGCTCCACGGTCAACACTCTTGGCACCAGCAGCCAGGAAATCAAAAAACATATCGCGATGGGAAAGTCTGCTGTTAGATACCTCTCCAAAGTACTCAAGAGCAATGGTGTCTCTCTGGACACTAAGGTGTGCCTGAGACAGGCCATGGTCTTTGCAATCACTTGTTATGCGTCAGAGAGTAGGACAATGACTGGGAGGATAGAAGGAGAATGGATGCCTTTGAGCTGTGGTGCTGGAGAAGAGTATTGAATGTTCCATGGACTGCCAAGAAAACAAACTGATTCATCCCGGAGAGTGTTAAACCAGGCTATTCCTTGGAGGCAAGGATTCTGGGACTTCGTCTGACATACTTTGGACATGTTGTAAAGAGAAACAGGTCCTTGGAGAGGGACATCATGGTTGGTAGGGTGGAAGGACAGTGCAGGAGGGGAAGACCCTCTATGAGGTGGATTGATTCAGCGACTGGGGTAATTGGGATGGATGTGTCAGAGGCAATCTGATTGGCACAGGATAGAGCAGGGTTTAGGGCTATTGTATATAGGGTCGCTACGAGTCGCAAACGACTCAATGGCACATAACAGCAACAACAACAACATTATGATGCTACCTAATGGTTCAGGAGTAAGAATTTTCATTTTCTTCATGTTCAGATGCAATCATTAATCAGTGGCAATTAATGTTATAAAAGAAAATGTCTATAAATGATTGTCTGGAAAGCAAATAATATTTATAAACCTTACACAAAATAAACAATTAATTAATTGAAAAAATTTTCAAAGAGTGACAGCCTTGGAAGGCCAAGTGGCCAGTTCTACTCTGCTGTGAGTAATTAACTCTTCAATGGTTTTGGGTTTTGCTTTATGACAGTTTCAAATTTATCTTTTTGAGGAAAGGCCAATGTTTGCACAAATATATTTTACAATTACTGTATCATTTCATGTTCTTATTAGCAGAAATAAGGGTGTTAATTATTTAGCATCCTCATTAATATTCATTGGTTTACATTTTTATTAGCTTGTTTTTTGCCTAAGTCATTCTTTTTGGGGTGAAGTGGTATCTCATTGTGACTCTGATTTGCCTCTAATTAATTAGGTAATGATGTTCATCTTTTTATGTCCCTACAGGCCATTTGTATCTCTTTGACAAAATGTCTGTTCAAGTTATTTGTCTTTTTAAAAATTGTTTGACTTTTAGTTAAGTTGTAGTTATTTAAACATTGAGATATTAAATTTTGATCAGCATGTAATTGGAACCATTTTCACCCACTGACTCTTCACTTTGTTTTTAAAGTCCTTTCTGTCTTCCTTGAAGTTTTCTGTTTTGATGAAATGTTTTTTTATGCATTTTGTCTTTTGTTCTTTGTGCCTTTAGTGTCATAGCAAAGAATTCACTGTCTAAAATCCACTGTCGGTACTATATCCTGAAGCATTAATCCTTTGATTACTCCTACTTCTAAGAGTCTTATGGCTTTAGTTGTTAAATTTAGGTGATTGGTTCACTTTTACTTATTTTGTCTATAATGTCTGTGGCAGCTTATGGACTGTTTAGTAATAGACTCTAGAAATGTAGATAGAATATTTTGACTACACATGTGCATAGTGGTCGCAAAATGCAGAACAGATCTGTGTGGAAGAAAAACGAGGCAGGCTGCAGAGAAGGAACAAGCAGCTCCTCCATACAGCCATATTCCATCCTGAACTTGGAGAAGGCCTAGAATCTTAGATGAAAACCTGCACTTCTGAATTGTTATGAAGATGTGTTTGTCAAGATAGATAAATAAACAACACAATATGTTCTATTTAATGGATTATTGGCTTAACTTGTTGTTGTTGTTGTTGTTATGTGCCATCGAATCGTTTGCGACTCATAGCGACCCCATGTACAACAGCCCTAAACCGTGCTCTATCCTGTGCCAGTCTCATTGCCTCTGACACACTCATCCCCATTACCCCAGTCACTGAATCAATCCACCTCATAGAGGGTCTTCCCCTCCTGTGCTGTCCCTCTACTCTACCCAGCATGATGTCCCTCTCTAAAGACCTGTCTCTCCTTACAACAAGTCCAAAGTATGTCAGACGAAGCCGCAGAATCCTTGC